>NC_057802.1:284727764-284740722 GCF_018294505.1 Triticum aestivum
CCAAAAATTTTCTTTAGCTTTTGTAGTGAGGCTGAGGGGGGCCATGGCCCCTGCTGGCCCCAACTAAGCTCCGCCATTGGTTGTAATGAAGAACTTCTCTCTTTTTTTCTGAGCCTCTTTTCATCTTGGGAGGTATTTGATAGTTGTGCTTCAGGAGAGCAGTTTTGAATGGTATTAAGAGCTTTTTATGATGAACTGTCTGTAACATCATGAATGTTTGAGAACTTCAGGCCATAACATCATGAGAGAAATTCATTGAGCACCGCTTAAGAAGAATGACAAGCATGACCAAATGGTTTCATGCCTGGGAGGTTGACCATGGGAGGCATTTTCTTGGTAAGACAACTTATGGAGAGATACAGGGTGTTCATTGACTTGGAGAGGGTCTACTGTAAGATACCGCAGAATGTCATGTGGTGGTCCTTGGAGAAACACAAAGTCCCAACAAAGTACATTACCCCCATCAAGGACATGTACAATAATGCTATGACAAGTGTTCGAACAAGTGATGGCGACACTGATGACTTTCCAAGTAATAGGACTGCACCAAGGGTCAGCTTTGAGTCCTTATCTTTTTACTTTGGTGATGGATGGGGTCACAAGGGATATTATACAAGGAAATATCCCATGATGTACGCTCTTTGCGGATGATGTGGTGCTAGTCGACGACAATCAAACGGGGATCAATAGAAAGTTATAGTTGTAGAGACAGACATTGAAATCGAAAGGTCTTAGACCAACTCCACCGCACGACCCCAAACGGATGTCCGTTTTGCCCGGATTTTGTCCGTTTGGGTAGGGCAATGGGGTCGTGTCCGGGCAGTTTCTGGGATGCGGTGGCCGTGCGCCCAACGCGCGGACGCATCCCGGCCGCATCCTGTCCGCGTACACTTTTCTTTGCAAGCCCTTAACTTTTTTTCATCATTCATTTTTGGTACATGGGAATACATCACCAAATTTTGACTAGAAAAGCAAGACCAAAGAAAACAAGAACCACAAGAATACATTTTAGAAGATATCCAACTTCCATAACTGCTCCTGTAAGTTGGATTAGTGCCTTCTCGATGCATTCATTGTTGATCTGCGGAGGAGGCTCGATCTTGCATGCTTCTTTCTTCTTCGAGTGTAAAGAAGTAGAGGTTGCTTCCTCGCATCTAGTCTCATGTCTAGCCTCTATTCTAGCAACAAGTGCACTAGTCTCATCTCTAGCCTCTATGCTAGCTAAAAGTGCACGAACATCTACTAAATTGCGCTCTATCAATATATCGATGTACTCTTCTTCCCAATACCAAAACTTGCATCCATGCTACACAATAAAATTTTAAGTTAGCACAACTAGTCAAATCCAAGAGCACAACCGAAGCTAAAAAGAGCACATACCCCACCGTTTAAGCACTTGATGAACACCCATCCGGGATGTTCCGGCGTTGTACACACGCTGCGCACGACCTTCTTTGGGCAGTGGTCGCACTTAATGAGTGGCAACGGTGCGCCGACGAGCTTTTGGGCTAGCAACGAGCTCAAGACCGACCGGATCCGCCCCAAATCCGGCCGCCGGGTGCACAAATCAGGTGGCCGTGGTTGGGTAGCTCGGGGGCGCCGAGGGGAAGGGGTTGGGCGAGCGCGCGTCCGAGCTGCACAGCTGCAATGGCAGCGGCGGCGAGGGGAAGAGTGGAGAAGAGTGGAGGGGGTGCGGCCAGAGGAGGGAGGGGGGGATAGAAAAAGGCGTCCCCGTGCCATCGACGGGCGGGCCAGGGGAGGACACGCGCACACGGCCCGCCCGTCCGCGTGTTGTCCGTTTCACCCCAAAAGCACTTGATGAACACCCATCCGGGATGTTCCGGCGTTGTAGACACGCGGCGCACGACCTTCTTTGGGCAGTGGTCGAACTTAATGAGTGGCAACGATGCGCCGACGAGCTTTTGGGCTAGCACCGAGCTCAAGACCGACCGGATCCGCCCCAAATCCGGCCGCCGGGTGCGCAAATCAGGTGGCCGTGGTTGGGTAGCTCGGGGGCGCCGAGGGGAAGGGGTTGGGCGAGCGCGCGTCCGAGCTGCACAGCTGCAATGGCAGCGGCGGCGAGGGGAAGAGTGGAGGGGGTGCGACTGGAGGAGGGAGGGGGCGGATAGAAAAAGGCGTCCCTGTGCCACCGACGGGCGGGCCAGGGGAGGACACGCGCACACGGCCCGCCCGTCCGCGTGTTGTCTGTTTCACCCCAAAAGCGGCGCAAACCTGGACCGGGGATGGGTCGAAAGCGGACAGAAAACGGACAAAAGTCCATTTGCGCCCGCGCGCTGGGCCGTCTGGTTCGTCCGTTTTACCCCAAACGGACGCACCCGGACAGGATGGGGTCGCGCGCTGGAGTTGGCCTTAGGCTAGTAGAACTAAAACTGAGTACATGAGGTGCAGTTTCAGTACTACTAGGCACGAGGAGGAGCCTTGATGGGCAGATGGTCACCTCAGAAGGACACCTTTCCACATTTGGGGTCAATGTTGCATAATGATATCGATGAACATGTGAGCCATCGAATCAAGCTGGATGGATGAGGGGCGCCGAGCTTATGGCGTCCTCTGTGACAAGAGAATGCCACAAAAGCTAAAAGGCAGGTTCTATAGGACGGCGATTTAACCTGCAATGTTGTATGGCGATGAATGTTCGCCGACTAAAAGACATGTCCAACAATTAGGTGTAGCAGAGATGCGCATGTTGATATGGATATGTGGGCACACAAGAAAGAACCAGGTCCAAAATGATGATAGACGTGATCGTGATAGAGTTGGGGTAACGCCGAATGAAAAGAAGCTTGTCCAACATCGTCCGAGATGGTTTGGGCATATACAACTGAGGCCTCCAGAAGCGCCAGTGCATAGCGGAAGGAGACCAAACTTGATATGGGAGGAATCCGTAAAGTGAGGTCAAGAGAGGTCGAGGTAGACCAAACTTGATATGGGAGGAATCCGTAAAGCGAGATCTGAAGGACTGGAATATCACCAAAGAACTAGCCATGGACAGGGATGCATTTTAGTTAGCCATCACATGCCAGAACTATGACCAAATTTCGAAATCTTTTGGGTTTCCACTCTAGCCTACCCCAACTTATTTGGGACTAAAAGGCTTTGTTGTTGTTGTTGTTGTTGTTCAGACATGCAGACACACACAAGACCATTCTTCTAGTATCTGCATGACATAGATACTTATGTTTAGATTACCACATGTTATATTCGACACATGGTAACCCTACCAAGAAAAATTGTGACCGCACAATATGCAGAACTAAACTATTTATCATAATGGCAAGCCAATGAAAAGTAATTTCAATATGATTATGTTACAATATTAGAAAGATCACATAATTTGTTGTCATTCAGAATGGTGATATTATGTCCCCGAGTAACTTACTACCTGTTACCAGATATGAATACTTGTAAGTAGTAACAGACTTATAAATGAGTTTTCAGGAAACTACCGCTTAGTATAAACAAAAGCTCAGGACTAAAAGGACATGTAGGAATAGTGTTGTTCACAAGAACAGATATTCTGGTTGACCAAAACATCATAACGATAACCAACCACATTGAACTAAACTACCAATAGATATTTGCAGAAGAAAATCACAGTGCATAAGGAATAAGGATAAGGAACATATAGATAAGGTAGACATAATAATAGAACCTGTGAGCTGGTAATTCTTTATCCTTCTGATGAGATTTATCTGTATCAAAGAGGGGGGAACAGATTGCTCAGTTTTCCAACTTATATGCAGCAATCATGTGACATCAGCCAAAAAAATGCAAGTAGCTGCAGGAAATTACATAATCCTGCCTCTCATTATGTCTGTCATGGCACAGTAAATTGCTGAACTGGAGAATGGCCATCTTAATAGAAACAAGAATAGCAAATTACCTTTCTTGGAAGATTGACTCTGCCGAATATCCCCAAGCTCTCTACGTTTTTTTAGAATCCGTGAACGCATCCTGTTGTCAAAATCCTCCTCATTCTCGTCTTCAGGAGAATCATCATTTTCTGGATCATGCTCTGGCTCTCTGGAGTCAGCTTTCTTCGAGATTAAAGCCTCTCTGATAGATAGGACAGTTTCATTTTTCTTCTCCTCTTCCTCCTTGGACTGGATATTTGCAACAAGCACAATGGTGTTCAAAATTGACAAGGTCTAAAAATATTCAATAGTAAGCAAGTACTCCCTCCGTTCCAAAATAGATGACTCAACTTCGTACTAACTTTAGTCAAAGTTGAGTCATCTATTTTGGAACGGAGGGAGTAGTTCTTAAGCAAAACCTGATCAGAGCCCCGGATAAAACTCATGTCCTAAACCAATTCAAGACGAAAAATGTATTTGAGTTATTAATAGTGTATAACAGGAATATATTTAACTATATGAATAATCAATAGAAGACAAAAGACAGGAAATTAGTCCAACAAATACTCGGTACAAAAGTGCTCCTTAGGTAGTTAGTGCTGTTAAAGAGAGAATGCTAGAAAAAAAATAAGAAAATGGTCCCATTTTGTGACTGGCCTTCTAAAAATGTTGATTGGGAACCAGAGAGGAAGCATGATCTACACAACTACAACTCAAAAGAATGAAGTTGACGAAGTAAGAAAGCTAGCAACACACATTTCTGGTTTCAGATGGTATGCACACTAACACAGCAGAAGTGTGCTGCACAGTATAAAATGCCATGTCCGCCAGTTGGACAAGGTCTCTTTAGGTTTTTGTAGTGCAATATGTTTGCTAGCAAAGGATTGGTTAACATCCTACAGATTTCCTCAAGCAGAAGTGACACAATTGATAATACTCACCAGTTGTTCAACCTGTGGTTCCACTTTAAGAAAACGAGAGTCATCGAGCACATCGTGGATACTCTTTATTTTGTCATTCACAAAAGAAGCTGCCTCATTCTCCTCTTCTTCTACTTCATCTCCAAACGAGAGCACATTAAGTTGCCTACATGATGAATGGACAGTCAAATGAAATCCAACACCGATACCTTATCTTTGCAAAGAAAATTGGTTCCAACATGCAGAGAACATACTTAACAGCTTTCTTCTCTGGTTTCCTCTCAGCATCAGCCTTGGGAGCAGGCTGAATCTTCTTAAGTTGTCGTGGAACTATATCATCAAATGGGTTCCAGAGTACCTATAAAAGCAGAAACACACATAACTAAGCAACAGCTACTTAGGCTTCACAAGTAACAGTAAAACAGATAGAAGAATCTGCTTCGTTGCAGAAGTACCAGAACTAAATGAAACATGAGGGGAATAACTACCTCAACTGAGAGAATTTTCTGTGGGTATACAGGCCGATCATCCTTATCAGTCTCAATATCAGCCAAGGCCAGAAGATTGAAGATAGAATCCCCAGTGACCTGGACGCACACATACATACATGGTAAACTGTAATCACCTCCAATGGGGACAATCAAGGTAGACACGTACCTTCCCAAAAATTGTATTCTTCTTATCAAGCCAATCGCAGCGGTCAAGGGTAATAAAGAACTGGCTTCCGTTCGAATGAGGTGTGCCAGCATTGGCACATGCCAATAAACCCCTGTGATTAAACCTCAGACGTGAATGGAACTCGTCGGCGAACGGTGCCCCATAGATGCTCTCACCCCCTGCAGATTGATGTCAGATAATCATCAGGTTCAGTTCAGAACACCCCCAAATCCACCAATCACATGTATGGCTCGAACAGATAGTTAACCAGACACAAAATTCAAAACTGAGACACTAACATTAATTTGATGCACAATCCGCGATTCAGTTGGGTAAAGACCGACAGTGAAATCCGGAATCAGTAACCCTACATCATATAGGTCTGGTTAGGGTTTGGGATCTCACTGGTGCCGGAGCCGGTGGGGTCGCCGCCCTGGATGAGGAACGACTTGATGACCCGGTGGAAGAGGGTGCCGTCGTAGTAGCCCTCCAGGCATAGCTGAACGAAGTTGCGCGTGGCCTTGGGGGCTTCCTTGGCCCACAGCTCGATGTCGATCGGACCGGCCGTTGTCTGCACCACCACCTTCCCTTTCGTCGGGGGCTCCAGCACATACACCGACGACATCTTGCTGGCCTGCCCTACGCTGCCGGCCGCCGGCCGCCGGCTCGACTCTCGCGCTCCGGCAGGTCGGTCTGTCTCGAGATTGTGGTTCGGGTGGTCCGGTTCGTCTGGCCCTGTTTGCGCTCGATTCTAGAACCGCCTCCACCAAATCGCCAGTTCCACAGAGCTGTTTACGCGCCACGAAAACATAGGGTATATGGTACGTTTCCTTAACGTGAATACGTATTACTCTTCTCTTCTCAGGTAACATGGAGCACTTGTTTAAAAGACTGCAAATATTATTTTGAGACCTCTAAATATTCTAAAGGAGAAATGTACTGTATATACAGATGTGTATTTTATGTGCATATGAAGTTTTTTTTTTCGTGTAAAAGCTTGTATTACTCAATCAAAACCAGGATTACAATAAACTCTGCTAAGACCAAGCGCTCCTGGTGGACCAGAGCCCAACCACACTACAGTTCTCTTTTCGATTCTAGCAAAGTTTGCCAAATAATCTGCTACAGCATTTTGGCTACGCTTAATACAAGTAATACAAGTTTTACGTAGAGACATCAGATATTTAATCTCTGACACTAATGAAGCGAACACCGACCTATCATGGTCAACATCTTTTAGTAGATTCACTACTGATATTGAGTCCATCTCCAGAAAAATTGGTTGATCTGAATGTTGAAGAGACAAAGAAAGCCCTTCCATACAAGCACACAGTTCCGCTTCCATAACATCCCTACAAGAGAAAAGGATTCTGCAGGATAAGAAAATTATATTTCCTGTATCATCTCGAAGTATCATCCCCGCTCCCGCACTTCCATCAGCCGACCAGGATCCATCCGTATTCAGTTTGGCCCAGTTCTGAGGCGGAGCAATCCACTTACATGAGTTCTCATCCTTCTTCAGAGACTTCTTTGGAGTTTCAACATAATCCAACACAGCAGGCCCTTTTCCTTTGATTGGATCGCAGATAAAAACTTGTTTAATGCTCATCATAGAATTTAAGTAACTTGACAGGAAATTTTTAGAAACTTCGAGGGGCGGAACTGGTTTCAAGTGGACCACTTCATTCCTAACATGCCAACAACGCCATAGTGTGAACAGTAGCATACAACGTACATTTTCAGACAAAGGTTGCAACGCATGCAGCAGCCATTCAGGACCATTGTGTTGTACATCTCCCAGATTTGGCAACGGCCAAATAGTACTCATGCAGTTCCACTGATTAACTGAATTTTGGCATCTACACAACGCATGGAAGGTGTGCTCCGGCTCTCTCTGGCAGACCGGACACAAGTCTGATTCCTCCAAACATCTCTTCTTCTTATTAGGCCATGTTGGGAGTGAGTTAGTGGGCACACGCCATGCAAAAAATTTAACAGTCGGGGGTATATTTGTTTTCCATATAAAATCCCAACACTTCCTTGTACCATCAGGAGATGAACTTGATGCTGATTCAGACGACCTGACAGAATCATCAAAAGCAAAATTATAGGCCGACCGTACCGAGAAAGATCCTAGACGCCCCGGACCCCAAGCAATAGTATCATCCTGCTGCCTTGGTGAAGCCCGGATTTTCAAGATCTCCTTAACGTCACAAGGGTAGAAGTACGTATCCAATAGATTTACCTTCCAAGAACCATTAGGATTTAGCAAGTCAGAAACAAATCGGAACCTGCACACGCCTTGCGGATATATAGGTTTATAAGAATGCGGCCTTGGTATCCAGTTGTCACGCCATATACGAATGCTCCTGCCATTGCCAACTCTCCATATCAACCCCTTCTTCAACAGTTCTAGACCGTAGCTAATAGCTTGCCAAGAGGAAGAAGGATTACCCGAAAAAACTGTATCCTCAAGTTTCCCGTTTGGATAATACCTAGCTTTCAAAATCTGAGCACATAAACTGTCAGGCTTGACCAAAAGTCTCCATGCTTGCCTGGCTAATAAAGCTTGGTTGAACAAACGAAAATCACGGAAACCAGCTCCCCCTTTATTTTTTTGGCTGCTGCAGTTTGATCCAAGATTTCCAATGAACTTTCCTTTTCCCTTTCGCCGCTCCCCAATAAAAATTACGAACCAAATCCGTGAGATCATCACAAACTGAGAAAGGTAATTTGAAAACACCCATTATATATGTTGGCAGTGCTTGTGCAACTGATTTTATTAGAACTTCCCGGCCTGGTTGAGCTAGCAAGCCATCTCCCCACTAAATTAATCTCTTGACTAGTTGAGCTTGCAAGTTCTGAGACCTTCCCTTAGACATACGTCCATCCGGAGTAGGCAGTCCAAGGTACTTTTCTTAAAACACCCAATTTATGACATCTAGGGTACCTCTCACCTCATTTTGTGAATCAACAGGACATGAATCCCCAAACAAAATTGAGCATTTATTATAGTTCAAGCATTGACCCGTGGCCTTTGCGTAAAGATCTAGACAACCTTTCACGTTTTCTGCTTGAGCACGAGAGGCTTCAAAAAACAACAGAGTGTCATCCGCAAATAATAGATGCGAGATCCCGGGAGCACGGCGACAAATCTTAACTGGGGTAATACTATTGGATGCAACACCATGTTTTAAAATAGCAGAGAGACCATCAGCCACAAATAAAAACATAAACGGTGAAAGTGGGTCACCTTGCCGAAGCCCGCGTGACGGTGCAAATGAATCCAAGAGGGTCCCATTGAATTTAACAGAATATCTCACCGATGTGACACATGTCATTATCCAGTCAATCCATCGCTGAGCAAAACCCAACTTTTGCATCACTTGCTTCAAGAAACGCCAATCCACCCTGTCGTATGCTTTAGAAAGATCAAGTTTGTAAGAGCAAAAACTTTTTGTTGGGTCCTTTTCCTGCTTTATGTAGTGAAAGCATTCGAAGGCAACTAAAGCATTGTCCGCGATCATCCGTCCAGGTACAAAGGCACTTTGTTCAAGGGATATAATATCATCCAAAAGAGGCATCAATCTATTCACTAAACACTTTGACACCACTTTGTAAACCACATTGCATAAGCTAATGGGCCTGAAATCGGAGAGCTTAATGGGGTTAGCAAGTTTTGGAATAAGGACAATACTTGTATCGTTTACCCCTTCCGGCATGACTCCGGTTTTGAAGAATTCCCTAACTGCAATAATAATATTTCCTTTCAAAGTATCCCAATTCCGCTGAAAGAACCGTGCTGGAAACCCATCAGGTTCTGGCGCTTTCAAAGGTCTTATTTGGAAGAGAGCATCAGATATTTCCTTGTCAGAAAACTCGGTGCAAAGTTTCAAATTATCATCCTCAGAAACAACGGGATCAAAAAGACTAACAATAGTCGTGGCATCCAAATTAGGATCCGAACAGTACATGTTCTGGAAATACTGTGTAGCCATGGAACCCATGTCTTGTTCATCCGAATGAGATATACCCTCGTCATCTACCAATTCCCGAATTCTGTTTTTCCTAGCCCTCCATCTTGCTTTACTCTGGAAGTATTTTGTATTTCTATCACCTTCTTTGAGCCATGCAATGCATGATCTCTGAAGCCACAACATTTCCTCCTTATAAAGTAGCTCATTTAATTTGTCGGACGCTGCCCGAATCTCCCGACGGTCTGCGTTCATATTCATCAACTCCTCCAAGCACGAAAGTGTTTTATTAATCTCTCTAGTAACATTACCGAACCGCTTCTTGCTCCATGTTCGAAGAGTAGACATGTTCTTCCGTAAAGCAATATTTACCTTCCCCAAGTCATCCAGCACACCAAAAGATTCCCATGCCTTTTTAATTACCTCTGGTAGACCAGCATCTGTTTCCCAAAAGATCTCATACTGCATGCTACCTGCTGTCGGTTTCTGTGTATCAGCCAAGCCACGCAGCAACAAAGGCACGTGATCTGAACTACCTGAAGCCAGATGTGAGACTGAAGAGAAAGCAAACAGGTTTCGCCATGAATTAGTTGCTACTGCTCGATCGAGACGTACACGAACATTTGCTCCTCCACTTCGCATATTGTCATATGTATAAGGAACCCCCACAAAACCGAGATCCACAAGCTCACAAAGAATTAAAGTGTCTCTGAATGCTGCCATCTGTGGTTCTGGTCGGGGGGTTAGAGAGAGATGCTCAAAATTCCACATAGCTTCGTTGAAGTCACCGATGACCAGCCAAGGTAAATCATTGATCGCCTTTAAGTTTTGAATTGTGGACCACATCAATGACGGTTTTCAACTCGCGGTTCACCATACACACATGTAAGACGCCACTGCTCAGCCGAACCTTGAGTACGGATAGCAACATCAATACATCTATCGCCCTTTCCCAAAAGATCAACTTGACAAGACTCGTGCCAAAATAAAGATAGACCACCACTCATGCCCGCACTGTCAACTCCTTTGAAACCCTGGAGACCGAGACGTCCCTTGATTCTCTTCATCCGTGTAGACTTTTGCCTTGTTTCACACAAAAAAACAAACATGGGGGAATGCGACTGTACCAACGTCGCGAGGTCACGAACTGTCCGGGAATTCCCCCCTCCCCGGTAGTTCCAACTTAGAACATTCATTGGCCTGGGCGGCGCCCCTCTTGGGAGCCCGCCAAAGTGTTGTTTATCTGACTAACCACAATTCCATCATCACCCTTTAATTTCTTATTGTTTGCATTTTTTCGGGGAGTACTAGCTGCTGTCAGATCAGTCTGTTCTGACCCTAAGTTCTCCTGAAAAGAATTCACAAGATGAGCTACCTCAGAGCCCCCTGAGCTAGCCGGGACGATTGCCAAACTCATGCCCGAGTCCCTGGTGACAGCAGCTGTATCATCTGCAATTCTTTTTCCATGAGCATTCAACAACATATTCCGAGCATCCTGACTTTATAGGTTAGTGTTTGTCGCTGCTACATGTTCAACATCCATGGCTGCTGCTTCGTTTAGCTCAGAGTTATACACGCTATTATACCTCCAGCTAGTCTGCGAAAACCATCTGCAATCTGTGTCTCCGAACGCATCGGCGCTCCTCTCCCAAAACCTCTGCCAGAAGTTGTTCCTCCTCTCCCTCTGCCTGCACCTCTGCCCGGGCCACGGCTGCCTCCTCTACCTCTCCATTTGTCGGCCAAGATGAACTCTCCCCATTCAAACTTTGCCACATCGTGTTCACCCGTTCCACACTCCTCGAACCAGTGCCCCAATAAGCCACAATGATTACAGAAAACAGGCATCTTTTCGTATTTGACCATATACCAATCTTTCTTCCCTTCTCTAGTTATCGAGACAAAGCGTTCTAGCTTCTTATTGATGTCCAGGTTTACTCTTACACGCACAAACGCACATACATACCCAACACGTAACTTAATTTGCACCTCTGAAATCACTCCCATCTTTCGACACATACCTTTGATCACTGGTTCATAAAGATAGTTGTCAGGTAATCCAAGGATCCTTGCCCAAACAGCCACCTTGTCTAGCACCACTGTCCTAGGGTTAGTGTACCCATCATACTCTTTCAGAATCACTGCTTGATTCCTGAACAGCCAAGGCCCGTTTGTCATCGTTGTATTCCAATCGCCGAGGCAGCCAAACTGCACCGTGAACAGATTGGCATCGATCATACGCCAGCGCGCCTCCTTCGCAGAGTTCCAAGCAGACCTCATATCCGCATATAGAGCTGAAGGACTGAATCCCTTATCAGTATGCACTATCGCAATTGCTAGCCACTTGGCCTGCATGTCCGGAGACCCGACTGTTCTTCCCACACAAAATCATCCCCGTCGTCCTCATGGAGATCCAGCCGGCTAAGAAGATCCTCAACCTCCTCCCTGTGTGACGTTTTCCTGTTAGGATCACTAGCACCCGCATCCATCCTCTCACACCAGAAAAAAAAACCTTCAAGCAACCAAGGTGATCCACACAAGTTCAAGGCCGGGAAGAAGCACGAAGACTTCCCCTTGATCAGCCAGAGACAATGGAGGAGAACCCGGGAGATCGAAGGAAGAGATATAGGTAGTAGATCTAAACTCTGGGCCGCAGCGCCGCCAGAGGAGAACGAAACCCTAGCCTCGAGAGCTAGGGGAAAAAGTTATGAGAGTTAGCGGCTGCGTACTAGCTACTGTAGTTAGGCGAGGGCGTTTGATCATCGCATATGAAGTTTTCATCAATATATCTTCTAAGCTATGGTGTACACCACAAAGACAAATACTCCTATATATAATTTCAAATGGAATTAGTCTTTGGTTTTTGAATCACAAAATTATTATTTTATGTAGCCTACAAATAAATAAATTACACTCCTCATAACAACACTATTTGGACGTGCCTACTAAGTTAGAGCATCTCCAATAAAAGATGTAGTTGCAAATAACTAACTTTTGCATCTCTGAGACCCAAAAACCCCTCTCCGACAAATGGTGTAGATGCAAAAAAATATCTTCGCCTCACGGAGATGTAAATTTGCCAGCTGCGCGCCAACCGCCCAACTGCCTTCCTCCCGCTTCCGCGCGACCGCCGCCCGCCCGTATGACGGCGCCGCCAGCCGATTTGGCCCAAAATCGACGCTGTTGCAGCCTGCCCGACGGTCGCCCGCCCCGCTGCCACTCTGCCCTCCTGTCCCCCGCCTCCTTCCTCGCCGTACTAGCGTCGTTTATCCCCCGCAGCCACCGACTTGTTTTCGGCCGCCGGAGGTCGTGGTCGGGTTGATCGCCGTTATGCCTTCCACGGCGAGCTCGTGGTCAGGCTGGGCTTTTTCCTAGCCAAGACCAACCGACGGTCGCCCGCGTATCGTTCTTCCCGCCGCGCGTAGCCGGCCACCCCCCCTACGTCGTCTTCTGTGCAGGAGTGCGATCGTCTCCTCTGTTGAACTGCCGCGGCCGCCCGCACAAGTAGCAGCCGAACGGCTGCCCAACCCACAAC
>NC_057802.1:285050526-285051321 GCF_018294505.1 Triticum aestivum
GCCGCTCCTCCCTTCCCCACGCCCGACGCGGTCGCCGCCGTTCACCGTCGTTCCCACGGCCACCGTGCCCGCCTCGCCGCCCCACGGTGTCTCCAAGGACCGCCGTCGCCCGCTGCATCGTCTGGTGCAACCCGTTGGAGACCGGAGCCCCTGCAACGACCTCCCCGAGCTCTTCTTCCCCGCACGGCCGCCGTCGATCGCCGCTCCGTTTCGCCTCCGACGAGCCTCCCCGAGCACACTGCCGTCTCCCTACAGCCTCGCAGTGAGCCTCTCCCCCTCCTCCCCTGTCCTTTCTCTCTCGCGCGCCCCCTAGCTGCTTCCCCACGCGCGCCCGAACGCCGCGCCGCGGAGCTCGCTGCCGGCAAGGCTCCGGTGACCTTTTGGTCACGGGCTCAAGCCCGTTGCACTCCCCACCTCGCGTAGATGCCCCCCAGCCCCTCCGCTTGCTCGATAGCCCGCCGTAGCCTCGTTTCCGTCGGGCACCCGTGCGCGCCGCCGCCTCCGCCGCTCGCCGGCGCCGATTCCGGCCAAGTCCGGCGAAGCCCCGGCCACCACTGGATGCGGCGCTGCGAGCTCTTTCGAATGGGCCTAGCCCCGCTCCTCCCCGAGCCCCGTAGCGCGATTCCGGCCAACTCCGGCGACGGGCCGCCGCTGTTTTGGTCGCCGGAGTCGCTCCGGCGCCGGCCGCCGACGTGGCTGGCCTGGGGCCACCCCAGTGTCACTGCCAGAGGGCCCCGTGGGCCCCGTTGACTGGGTCAACCCAGTCAACGTGCTGACTGGGCAGGCCCAGCCACT
>NC_057802.1:285051331-285059186 GCF_018294505.1 Triticum aestivum
GCCGTTCACCGTCGTTCCCACGGCCACCGTGCCCGCCTCGCCGCCCCACGGTGTCTCCAAGGACCGCCGTCGCCCGCTGCATCGTCTGGTGCAACCCGTTGGAGACCGGAGCCCCTGCAACGACCTCCCCGAGCTCTTCTTCCCCGCACGGCCGCCGTCGATCGCCGCTCCGTTTCGCCTCCGACGAGCCTCCCCGAGCACACTGCCGTCTCCCTACAGCCTCGCAGTGAGCCTCTCCCCCTCCTCCCCTGTCCTTTCTCTCTCGCGCGCCCCCTAGCTGCTTCCCCACGCGCGCCCGAACGCCGCGCCGCGGAGCTCCCCGCCGGAAAGGCTCCGGTCACCTTTTGGTCACGGGCTCAAGCCCGTTGCACTCCCCACCTCGCGTAGATGCCCCCCAGCCCCTCCGCTTGCTAGATAGCCCGCCGTAGCCTCGTTTCCGTCGGGCACCCGTGCGCGCCGCCGCCTCCGCCGCTCGCCGGCGCCGATTCCGGCCAAGTCCGGCGAAGCCTCGGCCACCACTGGATGCGGCGCTGCGAGCTCTTTCGAATGGGCCTAGCCCCGCTCCTCCCCGAGCCCCGTAGCGCGATTCCGGCCAACTCCGGCGACGGGCCGCCGCTGTTTTGGTCGCCGGAGTCGCTCCGGCGCCGGCCGCCGACGTGGCTGGCCTGGGGCCACCCCAGTGTCACTGCCAGAGGGCCCCGTGGGCCCCGTTGACTGGGTCAACCCAGCCAACGTGCTGACTGGGCAGGCCCAGCCACTGACATGCGGGCCCTGCCGCAAAATTAAAAAAAGAGAAAAGAAAAATGTTTTTATAATTAAAACTAATTAATTAATCTAATCACTCACTGACAGGTGGGCCCAGTAGTTAATTAACTAAAAATTAATTAGTTTAATCTTCTGTTAACCCACTGTCTATGACAGGTGGGGCCCACTGGTCAGTTTGACCTGGTCAGCCGCTCTGTTGACCTGCTGACGTCAGCATTGCCTCATGCTGACGTCATAATTCATTTTGCTTAATTTAAATAATTCCAGAAATTCAAATAAACTTTGAAAATTCATATCTTTTAAACCGTAACTCGGATGAAAATGTTTTCTATATGAAAGTTGCTCAGAACGACGAGACGAATCCGAATATGCAGTCCGTTCGTCCACCACACCTCCCTAACCTATCGAACTAGCAACTTTCCCCCTCCGGTCCGTCTGTCCGAAAACGCGAAACATCGGGAATACCTCCCGGATGTTTCCCCCCTTCACCGGTACCACCTACTGTCGCGTTAGGACACACCTAGCACCGCTCATTGTCATGTCACGCATCGTCATGCTTATGTTTGCATTGTATTTACGGTTTCTTCCCCCTCTTCTCTCCGGTAGACTACGAGACCGACCCTGCTGCTGCCCAGTTCGACTACGGAGTCGACGACCCCTCCTACTTGCCAGAGCAACCAGGCATGCCCCCCCCCCCTTGATCACCAAATATCGCCTACTCTACTCTCTACTACTTGCATTAGAGTAGTGTAGCATGTTACTGCTTTCGATTAATCCTATTCTGTTGCATAGCCTGTCATTGTTGCTACAGTTGTTTCCCTTACCTGCTATCCTACTGCTTAGTATAGGATGCTAGTTTTCCATCAGTGGCCCTACATTCTTGTCCGTCTGCTGTGCTATACTATCAGGCCGTGATCACCTGGGCGGTGATCACGGGTATATACTATATACATTATATACATGACACATGAGATGACTAAAGTCGGGTCGGCTCGTAGGAGTACCCGCGAGTGGATCTTTGTGGCGAAGCGACAGGGCAGGTTGAGACCGCCTAGGTGAGAGGTGGGCCTGGCCCTGGTCGGCGTTCGCGGTTACTTAACACGCTTAACGAGATCTTGGTATTTGATCTGAGTCTGGCCATTTGGTCTATACGCACTAACCATCTACGTGGGAGTAGTTATGGGTATCCTGACGTCGTGGTATCAGCCGAAGCTCTTTTGACGTCAACAACTGAGTGGCGTGCGCCGCATTGGACCGTAAGCTCGCGCTTGTATTAAGGGGGCTAGGTCTGCTTCCGGCCGCGTACGCAACGTGCAGGTGTGCATAGGGCGATGGGCCCAGACCCCTGCGCGCATAGGTTTAGACCGGCGTGCTGACCTCTCTGTTGGGCCTAGGTGGGGCTGCGACGTGTTGATCTTACGAGGCCGGGCATGACCCAGAAAAGTGTGTCCGGCCAAATGGGATCGAGCGTGTTGGGTTATGTGGTGCACCCCTGCAGGGAAGTTTATCTATTCGAATAGCCATGTCCCTCGGTAAAAGGACGACCCGGAGTTGTACCTTGACCTCATGACAACTAGAACTGGATACTGAATAAAATACACCCCTTCCAAGTGCCAGATACAACCCGGTGATCGCTCTCTAACAGGGCGACGAGGAGGGGATCGCCGGGTAGGATTATGCTATGCGATGCTACTTGGAGGACTTCAATCTACTCTCTTCTACATGCTGCAAGATGGAGATGGCCAGAAGCGTAGTCTTCGACAGGACTAGCTATCTCCCTTTTATTCTGGCATTCTGCAGTTCAGTCCACTGATATGCCCCTATACACATATACCCATGCATATGTAGTGTAGCTCCTTGCTTGCGAGTACTTTGGATGAGTACTCACGGTTGCTTCTCTCCCTCTTTTCCCCCTTTTCTTTTCTATCTGGTTGTCACAATCAGATGTTGGGGTCCAGGAGCCAGACGCCACCGTCGACAACGACACCTACGACACTGGAGGTGCCTACTACTACGTGCAGGCCGCTGACGACGACCAGGAGTAGTTAGGAGGATCCCAGGCAGGAGGCCTGCGCCTCGTTCGATCTGTATCCCAGTTTGTGCTAGCCTTCTTAAGGCAAACTTGTTTAACTTATGTCTGTACTCAGATATTGTTGCTTCCGCTGACTCGTCTGTGATCGAGCACTTGTATTCGAGCCCTCGAGGCCCCTGGCTTGTATTATGATGCTTGTATGACTTATTTATGTTTTAGAGTTGTGTTGTGATATCTTCCCGTGAGTCCCTGATCTTGGTCGTACACATTTGCGTGCATGATTAGTGTACGGTCAAATCGGGGGCGTCACAAGTTGGTATCAGAGCCAACTGCCTGTAGGAATCCCCCTTTCCAACTCCTTGGCCAAAGTCGAGTCTAGACATTGCAAAAACTTTTACTAACATGGCTGTGTGTCTTACGGGCCCACGTCGCCATTGGGTGGTATTAGGATCTTTTACTCCTTGTCTATACTCTGGGACTCTGATCTCTCTTCTATTCGGGTTAAGTGAATTTTACTAAATCTAACATTAGGATCTCGTTATCACTTTCACCCGGAGAGCCCTTTATTACTGATGATCGTCTGCTGCACGTGAAGACCCTGAAGATACTCTCCGCTGATAACCCGAGAACTTGTGTTCATCGCTTTTACAATTCCCTTTCATCGATGAACTCCTATGGATAACCACGTATACTCGCAATTCATACAATGTTTCCTAGTCGATCTTGTTACTATAAGATACCCCGTAATGCTCTCTGTTGTTCCAAGAATCCTTTGAGCTTACTGCTATGCTGTTCTTTGACACCTGAATACCCCTACGGATAATTCTCGCACTTACCGAGTATCCGCTCATCCCCAGTTGAATTCAAGTATATCACAAAAGTGTACAGAATACCATTCGATCTTCCGAAAATCCTCAGGAGCCTATTGCTCTTGAAATTCTTGCTTACTAGCATTATGATTAATCCCATAAGTCTCGAAATCTTATTGGCACCCTTTGTCATTACCTTTTTGAGTCCATTGATTCAATATGTTGCGAATGCTCGCAATCCTCAATCAGATCCTAGAATTCATCCTTCCGGCTCAGACATCTTTAACATGAGCTGGATCTCGACCAATCAAATCGTCATCGATTGTACCCCTAAGGCTATTCAACTTATCCATCCCTAATCAGAGCATTGCTTCTGATCCCTTGTCTTGGAATTCATAATTCCTTTGCATTTGAGCTTTTGAGTTAGTCAGTTGTTTCTATAATCAGATCTCCTTGCATTCTTCTTCCTCTGGTTGAGTACCGATGCTCACATCAGATCCCTTGTGGACCATCGGTTCCTTTGTTGGATTTTATCCGACAGTGTCCTCCATATTCAAATAACCTTGTGAGCCTTTCCACGGATATATAAAGCCTTTGGTAAATTGTATCCTCTGCTTTCTCAACCATGCTCTATTTTCGAGCTGGTGATATTTACTATTGAAGCTTGTGGTATATGTTTCCACGATACCCCGATGGGTTGAACATATGCCTTCCTTAATATGTGTGAACTCGAAAGTTTTCACGAGTCATACTCTTCTGATATTTTGCCAGATAAAATTTCAACACTACAACTTCTTCGAAAATGAGAAGTGAATGAAAGGTTATGCATTGGAGAAGTGGGAGTCGACCTTGAACTTGTGTTCATGCCCATGGACACGATGTAGATCCTATCATAGAAGCTTCTTGTAATAATAACTATTTCCTTGATATGATATCGTCTAGTATCTGTGTATTGATCCTTTTGCAATCGTGGTTCCGACCATGTTCTCCTTTAAATACCATTTCTTGGACAAGTTAAATCACTTGTCTTCTGCAGGTCAATACGCCTGCCCAACCTCTATTATGATCTACCTTTGAGTATTACCCCTGGTATCTCGGGGATATCTTACCATTGCACTACATCTTATAAACTTTGATGAAGTACTACCTTACCTTGTCTTTGTCACTTCGTGGGCTCTGGGTTGTTTGTCAACCGAGAACACCGATTAGTGAATCAAGTCCGCACTCCGATTCAATAACTCTAGGTAATTTTCGTTGCTTACGAGTTTAATAATCATTAAGTCATTCCTAGCCTGATCGGCTATATCATTAGCGTGCTAAATTTTAACTGTGCTACCTGGTCCTTAACCCCGGAGCACAACTTTCGCTGATGAGCTAAGCTTACGCCGATCTTCCTCTCATACCATTTCACCTTGAACAACAAGCTTGATTTCTAGCGTGTGTCCTACCCATGGTTCCAATAACCGTCTGCTTCATCATTCCTTTGACTTGATGTCGTCGCTGATTTTACATCTTCATGAAATCTCTCGACAAATGTGTCGTGATCATCATCAACCTTATGCGCTCTTCCAGGATATCGATTGAGTTCATGATGAGAAATACCATCCTTGCCCTCGATGATCTGTGTTATCATCGACCACTTTATTGCCTTCCCACCAACACAAGCTTGTTCGTGTTTGGTGTTATACCTTGAGTTCCTTGCTATCCAGCAATTGTTCTTCTTTACCTTGGAGTATTACCATCTTTTATGTCAAGTATGTCGTAAGAATTTCACCACCTCGCATGACATCTTGGTACAGTGATACTTCTCCCCATCACCATTCTTCTTGGTCCCCGTGTTGTTTCTAAAAGGAATACCAACAAATGGTCTGTGATGTGTAAATTCTAAACTTCTAGCAACCCTATTGCTTTGAAGTCATTGGTCTATAGTTTCATTCTACGTCTATGGCTTAATGAATCATCATTCGAACATTGATTGTGCTACCTAGCCCATATTTCGGTTGCACATTTCAACCAATGTTTAACTGTGTATGTTTTCCTCGAGCATACATCACTAAGTCATTCGATCTAGCTAATGTTATCTCCTTGTTCACATAGTGGTGGAAATCCATCCTTTGGAAATCTCAATGGATTGTCGCTGAGTCAAGCAGTCACCTCCTCACCTCTCCTTGATGAAATGATGAACCCTTGTTCGGGACTCGCTTTCATAGTTCATTTCCCGAGAATCTTACAATGTCATCCCATCAATTTGTGTTGCACTTTTCTTCTCAGACATCCTAAGTCTGAGTTATCCTGACACCAATCAGATCTGAATCTCGGTCAGATATGATGGTTGGAACATATTTCCAAGAGTTATAACATTGGCCTATTTATGACCCGGTAAGGTGATGATACCCAGCACACCTGGCGGGAGGCCCTATTGTTATAAGTTTTTCCTTTTAGCCAGGTTAGCTGTTCTTCCATGAGGAAATTGTAAGACTTATTCTATAAGTTGTTCCTGATGGATCCTTTTTTTTGTTTCCAAAGTCTGATCTTCCCCTGTTGACCATGTCAATGCTATCTCGAAGCATGTCTATGGTACTCTGATTTTCAATGGGAACATTTGAAGCACAATGCTAAATGTTTCCTGCGCAATTATCCAAACACCGTTGTATGGGTAATGTCATGAAATTTCTCTCCCCTACCTAAAGAGTTTTCTACATTATATCCTGTCATGAATATCATGCTCATCTTGTCCTTGGGAAGGATATACCCTTGAAATATGTGTTTAAACACATTTTCCTTTCCATTCTTCTGTTTAATCTGATAATCATATTTTCCTTTCCATTGTGTGGTTTAACCTTTCTGGTGAACTATATGATCTAAGCAGTAATATTCTCCTGCTTATGTAAACGCCTCGGTGTACAACTTTGTCAGTAAGACCCTGTTATTATTGTTGGTGACATTTCGGTAACCACCGATGGACGAGAACTTTGCCTAATGGTCCGCCTCGTTTCGACGAGCAGGAAAATGGTCCTCTTCGTCCCTCGCCCTTGGTACCGACGATGTTGCTGACATATAATCGACAGGCTACCCTCTGACATGTCTTACAATCATGACCGTGCAATATGTCACCGTTCCTCCTACTTGTAATCCACATGGTGGGCCCATAACCCACAGTTCCACAGGATCGAAACCTGACTCTCCTGTGCACCCCCTGTTCCCAAATTTATTCATCGCGCGTGGCCTCGTATGTAATTCACGGACCATCGTCCTACTGATCTATACTGGCATCAGACATAATACTTATTCCGATTGCTTTGAACCCCTTTCACACTTTGTTTCAGGCTTCGAACGATTGCCTACCCGTTGAAACTTCTCATGGTACTTTCTTACTTGCTCTCGGCTTTTCTTAAGGTTTAGTTCGAGAGATACTTTCCGCCACCTTCCCCGATGATATTGACCAGATAGTAAACCCTGCAGAAGTCCGTTCCTCCAGAATACCACCTTACTCTATCGTAAGTACGATGGAGTTCCCGAAGAAAGGACGACAACTTTATCATGATGACCTGAAACAGCAAAATGAAGACATCAATGTATTGGACCAGCCTCTTCGAGAAGAGCAAGCCAGGATGAGAAGACCCGCTAGATTCGATACCAAACCTTCCCCCCTTACTCCCCTCTTAAATCTCGGGACGAGATTTCTTGTAGTGGAGGAGAATTGTGACACCCCGAGAATCATGCTACAGTAACCCTCTGTGATTAAGCTAATCATGTTGCTAAACAGGGCTTGATCACATTTGAAACACATTTCCTTTCAAACTCCTAATTCAAACTTCAATTAAATTTAAAGTGGAAAATAAAAGTTTTCAAAAATTTAAACAAAAATGTTCGGGCCATGCCAGAAATTGCACTGATAATTATTGTGGAGAAAACACATTTTTATAAGATACCTAAATACTTTTAAATGAAATAAAACAGAAAAGAAAATAAACAAATAAAAAGAAATGCAAAAGAACACAGAACAAAGAAAAAGAAAAGGGAGAAGGCCCCCCCACTAGACCCCTGGCCCAACTGGGCCGACCCCCGGCCCAGCCCACCTCTCCCACTCGCCCCCCTTCCCTGTTCCCCCGACCGGGGTCAGAACAGGGGCAGTCCCGCCGCACCACCTCGCCGGCGACGGGGAGGATAAGGGCGCCAGCTCCCCCCGCCTCCTCGGGCCCCTCTCCCACTCACCCCCGCTCACCTCTCGGCCTCTGCGCCGCTCTCT
>NC_057802.1:285059569-285093140 GCF_018294505.1 Triticum aestivum
GCCGTTCACCGTCGTTCCCACGGCCACCGTGCCCGCCTCGCCGCCCCACGGTGTCTCCAAGGACCGCCGTCGCCCGCTGCATCGTCTGGTGCAACCCGTTGGAGACCGGAGCCCCTGCAACGACCTCCCCGAGCTCTTCTTCCCCGCACGGCCGCCGTCGATCGCCGCTCCGTTTCGCCTCCGACGAGCCTCCCCGAGCACACTGCCGTCTCCCTACAGCCTCGCAGTGAGCCTCTCCCCCTCCTCCCCTGTCCTTTCTCTCTCGCGCGCCCCCTAGCTGCTTCCTCACGCGCGCCCGAACGCCGCGCCGTGGAGCTCGCCGCCGGCAAGGCTCCGGTGACCTTTTGGTCACGGGCTCAAGCCCGTTGCACTCCCCACCTCGCGTAGATGCCCCCCAGCCCCTCCGCTTGCTCGATAGCCCGCCGTAGCCTCGTTTCCGTCGGGCACCCGTGTGCGCCGCCGCCTCCGCCGCTCGCCGGCACCGATTCCGGCCAAGTCCGGCGAAGCCTCGGCCACCACTGGATGCGGCGCTGCGAGCTCTTTCGAATGGGCCTAGCCCCGCTCCTCCCCGAGCCCCGTAGCGCGATTCCGGCCAACTCCGGCGACGGGCCGCCGCTGTTTTGGTCGCCGGAGTCGCTCCGGCGCCGGCCGCCGACGTGGCTGGCCTGGGCCCACCCCAGTGTCACTGCCAGAGGGCCCAGTGGGCCCCATTGACTGGGTCAACCCAGTCAACGTGCTGACTGGGCAGGCCCAGCCACTGACATGCGGGCCCCGCCGCAAAATTAAAAAAAAGAGAAAAGAAAAATGTTTTTATAATTAAAACTAATTAATTAATCTAATCACTCACTGACAGGTGGGCCCAGTAGTTAATTAACTAAAAATTAATTAGTTTAATCTTCTGTTAACCCACTGTCTATGATAGGTGGGGCCCACTGGTCAGTTTGACCTGGTCAGCCGCTCTGTTGACCTGCTGACGTCAGCATTGCCTCATGCTGACGTCATAATTCATTTTGCTTAATTTAAATAATTCCAGAAATTCAAATAAACTTTGAAAATTCATATCTTTTAAACCGTAACTCGGATGAAAATGTTTTCTATATGAAAGTTGCTCAGAACGACGAGACAAATCCGAATACGCAGTCCGTTCGTCCACCACACCTCCCTAACCTATCGAACTAGCAACTTTCCCCCTCCGGTCCGTCTGTCCGAAAACGCGAAACATCGGGAATACCTCCCGGATGTTTCCCCCCTTCACCGGTACCACCTACTGTCGCGTTAGGACACACCTAGCACCGCTCATTGTCATGTCACGCATCGTCATGCTTATGTTTGCATTGTATTTACTGTTTCTTCCCCCTCTTCTCTCCGGTAGACTACGAGACCGACCCTGCTGCTGCCCAGTTCGACTACGGAGTCGACGACCCCTCCTACTTGCCAGAGCAACCAGGCAAGCCCCCCCCTTGATCACCAGATATCGCCTACTCTACTCTCTACTACTTGCATTAGAGTAGTGTAGCATGTTACTGCTTTCGATTAATCCTATTCTGTTGCATAGCCTGTCATTGTTGCTACAGTTGTTTCCCTTACCTGCTATCCTACTGCTTAGTATAGGATGCTAGTTTTCCATCAGTGGCCCTACATTCTTGTCCGTCTGCTGTGCTATACTATCGGGCCGTGATCACCTGGGCGGTGATCACGGGTATATACTATATACATTATATACATGACACATGAGATGACTAAAGTCGGGTCGGCTCGTAGGAGTACCCGCGAGTGGATCTTTGTGGCGAAGCGACAGGGCAGGTTGAGACCGCCTAGGTGAGAGGTGGGCCTGGCCCTGGTCGGCGTTCGCGGTTACTTAACACGCTTAACGAGATCTTGGTATTTGATCTGAGTCTGGCCATTTGGTCTATACGCACTAACCATCTACGTGGGAGTAGTTATGGGTATCCCGACGTCGTGGTATCAGCCGAAGCTCTTTTGACGTCAGCAACTGAGTGGCGCGCGCCGCATTGGACCGTAAGCTCGCGCTTGTATTAAGGGGGCTAGGTCTGCTTCCGGCCGCGTACGCAACGTGCAGGTGTGCATAGGGCGATGGGCCCAGACCCCTGCGCGCATAGGTTTAGACCGGTGTGCTGACCTCTCTGTTGGGCCTAGGTGGGGCTGCGACGTGTTGATCTTACGAGGCCGGGCATGACCCAGAAAAGTGTGTCCGGCCAAATGGGATCGAGCGTGTTGGGTTATGTGGTGCACCCCTGCAGGGAAGTTTATCTATTCGAATAGCCGTGTCCCTCGGTAAAAGGACGACTCAGAGTTGTACCTTGACCTTATGACAACTAGAACTGGATACTGAATAAAATACACCCCTTCCAAGTGCCAGATACAACCCGGTGATCGCTCTCTAACAGGGCGACGAGGAGGGGATCGCCGGGTAGGATTATGCTATGCGATGCTACTTGGAGGACTTCAATCTACTCTCTTCTACATGCTGCAAGATGGAGATGGCCAGAAGCGTAGTCTTCGACAGGACTAGCTATCTCCCTTTTATTCTGGCATTCTGCAGTTCAGTCCACTGATATGCCCCTATACACATATACCCATGCATATGTAGTGTAGCTCCTTGCTTGCGAGTACTTTGGATGAGTACTCACGGTTGCTTCTCTCCCTCTTTTCCCCCTTTTCTTTTCTAGCTGGTTGTCACAATCAGATGTTGGGGTCCAGGAGCCAGACGCCACCGTCGACGACGACACCTACGACACTGGAGGTGCCTACTACTACGTGCAGGCCGCTGACGACGACCAGGAGTAGTTAGGAGGATCCCAGGCAGGAGGCCTGCGCCTCGTTCGATCTGTATCCCAGTTTGTGCTAGCCTTCTTAAGGCAAACTTGTTTAACTTATGTCTGTACTCAGATATTGTTGCTTTCGCTGACTCGTCTGTGATCGAGCACTTGTATTCGAGCCCTCGAGGCCCCTGGCTTGTATTATGATGCTTGTATGACTTATTTATGTTTTAGAGTTGTGTTGTGATATCTTCCCGTGAGTCCCTGATCTTGGTCGTACACATTTGCGTGCATGATTAGTGTACGGTCAAATCGGGGGCGTCACAAATATAATCCTTAATAAGCACAAACTTCTCTGATATAGTGTAGTCGGGAGAATTCAAAAAGATAATAGGACTATCATGCGTGGGTGCAATAGCAACAATTTCATGTTTAACATAAGGAACTATAGCTAGTTCATCTCCATAAGCATAATTCATATTGGCATCTTGGCCACAAGCATAGCAAGCATCATCAAAAAGGGATATTTCAAAAGAATCAAAGGGATCATAACAGTCATCATAGCAATCATCCTTCGGTAAGCACGAAGGGGAATTAAACAATGTATGAGTTGAGGAGTTACTCTCATTAGAAGGTGGGCACGGGTGATCAATCCGCTCTTCCTCCTTTTGTTCTTCGCTCTCCTCCTCATCTTTTTCATCCAATGAGCTCACAATTTCATCAATTTCTTCTTCCATAGATTCCTGCAAAATATTAGTCTCTTCTTGGACAGCGGAGACTTTCTCAATAAGTGCATTAATATCGGAATTGTATTCATAATTCTCATAGCAATATTTGAGGATAGCTAAATTTTCAGGTCTATAAACAACATCATCAAAATCTTCAAACTCTTTAAACATAGATTCAATTTCATAAGCACCCATAAAAGCAACAAATTCTTCTATTTGTTCCACATCATAGTAATCATATATACCATTAGCATAAGAAGCTAAGGTTTTATTATCATTAAATTTGCATGAAAAGGGAAGGTGTGGAGCCTTCATCCTAGAGCAACAAGTATAATCATAACTCAAGCATACTTGCCGAGCATACCACTTCAATATATAAATTTGATCCCATAATAGTTTCCCTTTTTGTGTCAAGTGATAATCCCTAAAGTATTCACGTTGATCCAACGTTACTCCCATTACAAAATTGAATGGGGTTTTCTCTGGATTATCAAAGTACTACATAATATCTGTCACATAATGAGCATCTAGGGTTTTAGGAGGTTCCTCATCTCCATGAGTAGAAAGTACACCTATTTTTTTGGTATTTCGTGTTCCATATCCATAACTAAAGATAGAGAACAACTAAGAACAGCAAATAAAAATTACTTAGTGATAAAGCAAACAAGCACACACGAGAATATTCACCCCACGCTATTGCTCCCCGGCAACGGTGCCAGAAAAAGGTCTTGATAATCCACAAGTATAGGGGATCAATTGTAGCCTCTTTCGATAAGTAAGAGTGTCGAACCCAACGAGGAGCTAAAGGTAGAACAAATATTCCCTCAAGTTCTATCGACCACCGATACAACTCTACGCACGCTTAACGTTCGCTTTACCTAGAACAAGTATAAAACTAGAAGTACTTTGTATGTGTTTTTGGATAGGTTTGCAAGAATATAAAGAGCACGTAAATAAAAAGCTAGGGGCTGTTAATGTAAAGACACAACTAAAGTAAATATAGCGAGTATGGAAAAGTGGTGGTAGGAGTTGCGAAATTGTCCCTAAGCAATCGACTACTTTACTAGACCGATAGCAAGTTTTATGTGGGAGAGGCCACTGCTAGCATGTCATCCCTTACTTGGAATTCTATG
Source organism: Triticum aestivum (assembly GCF_018294505.1). NCBI lineage: Eukaryota > Viridiplantae > Streptophyta > Magnoliopsida > Poales > Poaceae > Triticum > Triticum aestivum. The sequence goes on from NC_057802.1 coordinate 285,064,211, forward strand.
CACTTATGATTGGAACTATTAGCAAGCATCCGCAACTTAAGGTAAAACCCAACCATAGCATTAAGATATATTGGTCCCCCTTCAATCCCGTATGCATCAATTTCTATGCTAGGTTGAAGCTTCTGTCACTCTTGCCCTCCAATACATAGTCCTATCAACATACAACTAACCCTATGGTGTGATCCACGCGCGCGCTCATATGATGGGCACCAAAGGACAGCAACATAACCACAAGCAAATTAAATCAATCATAGCAATTCATCAACCACCGATAGGACAACGAAAATCTACTCAGACATCATAGGATGGCAACACATCATTGGATAATAATATGAAGCATAAAGCACCATGTTCAAGTAGAGGGTACATCGGGTTGCAGGAGAGTGGACCGCTGTATATAGAGGGGGGAAGGTGATGGAGATGTTGGTGAAGATGGCGGAGGTGTTGGTGAAGATCGCGGTGATGATGATGGTGGCCACGGCAGCGTTCCGGCGCCAGCGGAGGAGAGGGGGAGAGGGCCCCCTTCTTCCTCTTCTTCCTTGACCTCCTCCCTAGATGGGAGAAGGGTTTCCCCTCTGGTCCTTGGCCTCCATGGAATGGGAGGGGCGAGAGCCCCTCCGAGATTGGATATGTCTCTCTGTCTCTCTCTGTTTCTGCGTTCCCGGTCTGCTGCCCTTTCATCGTTTCTTTTATATCCGGAGATCCGTAACTCCGATTGGGGTGAATCTTTCGCCCAGATATTTCTCATAAAATTAGCTTGTTGCGGCAAAAGAAGAGCATCAACCACCTTACGGGGTGCCCACGAGGGTCCAGGGCGCGCCTGCCCCCCTGGGGCGCGCCCCCTGCCTCGTGGCCCCCTCGGGCACCGTCTCGCGTTGATTTTACTTCCCAAAAATCATAAATATTCCAAAATAATTCTCCGTTCATTTTTATCCTGTTTGGACTCCGTTTGATATTGGGTTTCTGCGAAACATAAAACATGCAACAAACATGAACTGGCACTCGCACTCGATCAATATGTTAGTCCCAAAAATAGTATAAAAAGTTGCCAAAAAGTATATGAAAGTTGTATAATATTGGCATGGAACAATCAAACATTATAGATACGACGGAGACGTATCAGCATTCCACATCAAAAATTCTGTTTTTACCATTTACCTACTCGAGGACGAGCAGGAATTAAGCTTGGGGATGCTTGATATGTCTCCAACGTATCTATAATTTTTTTATTGTTCCATGCTATTATATATTCTGTTTTGGATGTTTAATGGACTTTATTATACACTTTTATATTTTTCTGGGACTAACCTATTAACCCAAGGCCCAGTGTAAATTGCTGTTTTTTTGCCTATTTCAGTGTTTCGCAGAAAAGGAATATCAAACATAGTCCAAACGGAATGAAACCTTCGGGAGCGTGATTTTTGGAACAAACGTGATCCAGAGGAATTGGAGTGGACGTCAAGAAACGAACGAGGAGGCCACGAGGCAGGGGCGCGCCTACCCCCTGGGCGCGCCCTCTACCCTCGTGGGCCCCTCGTGGCTCCACTGACCTATTTCTTCCTCCTATATATACCTACGTACCCCGAAACCATCCAGGAGCACCACGAAACCCTATTTCCACCGCCGCAACCTTCTGTACCCGCGAGATCCCATCTTGGGGCCATTTCCGGTGCTCTGCCGGAGGGGGAATCGATCACGGAGGGCTTCTACATCAACACCATAGCCTCTCCGATGATGTGTGAGTAGTTTACCACAGACCTTCGGGTCCATAGTTATTAGCTAGATGGCTTCTTCTCTCTCTTTGGATCTCAATACAAAGTTCTCCTCAATCTTCTTGGAGATCTATTCGATGTAACTCTTTTTGCGGTGTGTTTGTCGAGATATGATGAATTATGGGTTTATGATCAAGATTATCTATGAACAATATTTGAATCATCTCTGAATTCTTTTATGTATGATTGGTTATCTTTGCAAGTCTCTTCGAATTATCAGTTTGGTTTGGCCTACTAGATTGATCTTTCTTGCAATGGGAGAAGTGCTTAGCTTTGGGTTCAATCTTGCGTTGCTCGATCCCAGTGACAGAAAGGGAAATGACACGTATTGTATTGTTGCCATCGAGGATAAAAAGATGGGTTTTATATCATATTGCTTGAGTTTATCCCTCTACATCATGTCATCTTACCTAATGCGTTACTCTGTTCTTATGAACTTAATACTCTAGATGCATGCTGGATAGCGGTTGATGTGTGGAGTAATAGTAGTAGATGCAGGCAGGAGTCGGTCTACTTGTCACGGACGTGATGCCTATATACATGATCATGCCTAGATATTCTCATAATTATGCACTTTTCTATCAATTGCTCGACAGTAATTTGTTCACCCACTGTAATACTTATGCCATCTTGAGAGAAGCCACTAGTGAAACCTATGGCCCCCGGGTCTATTTTCCATCATATAAGTTTCTAATCTATTTTTACTTTGCAATCTTTACTTTCAATTTTATCATAAAAATACCAAAAATATTATCTTATCATCTCTATCAGATCTCACTTTTGCAAGTGGCCGTGAAGGGTTTGACAACCCCTTTATCGCGTTGGTTGCAAGGTTCTTATTTGTTTGTGTAGGTACGAGGGACTTGCGTGTGGCCTCCTACTGGATTGATACCTTGGTTCTCAAAAACAGAGGGAAATACTTACGCTACTTTGCTGCATCACCCTTTCCTCTTCAAGGGAAAACCAACGCATGCTCAAGAGGTAGCACTGACGAAACTCATCTACTGCCTCGACATCTTGTTGGATCAAGAAGGCGAGGGACGTCACCGAGCTGAACATGTGCAAAACACGGAGGTGTCGTGCGTTCGGTACTTGATCGGTTCAAGCGCGAAGAAGTTCGACTACATCAACCGCATTGTGAAACGCTTTCGCTTACAGTCTATGAGGGTACTTAGACACTCTCCCCCTTGTTGCTATGCATCTCCGTGGATAGATCATTGCGTGTGCATAGAATTTTTTTTGTTTTCCATGCAACGATTCCCAACAGAAACCTCCGGAGGTGCCACGCCTCACGCAAGCCCCCGAGTATGGGCTGATCTCCGCTGGTACATGACGTCGCGATGCCCAGGGGCACGGACTAAATAGGGCATGTGTGCCCGCGGGCTCATTTGAGAGCGTTGTGTGAGGATTAAGACGCCAAAGGCTGGGGTACCAAGGCTTTGGCAAGGTGTGTTTGCGGGTGACCCCGGCGCACACATACCGTGCCCAACCCCCACGCGCGCGACGCGTGAGGAAGAGCGATGGGCAACTGCCACTCTCCCCAAGGCAAGACCTGAAAGGGCGAACGCTGTTAGGAGAAAAAAATTCCCAACCCTTTCAAATAAAAGACGCGAAAGCTCCAAATTTCATTTCAAGAAGTTGCAAATCAGCTACAGAAAGCAGCAAGCAAAAGAACAGTCGCGTCCGGCACCTACACTAGTCTTCTGGTCTTCCCACCAGCGCGGAGCATGGGGCCTCCACTAGGACATGGGTGGGAGCCCCCGTGAGACCCAGGGGCGGCACTCAGGAGACTCCGGGGCGTGTACAGCCCCAACTCATTATTACGTGAGAGTGTCACGAGAGGAGACTTGAGAGGTGCATGGCCTTGATCATGGATAGAACTTCCGGAGGTGCTGGATGTTCCAGGCATTCTGGATGGGGACCCCGTCCTGCGTCTCCAGGCACGCGGTACCAGGCCTGGAGACACGGGCGATCCTAAACGAGCCCTTCCACATAGGCGAGAGCTTGTGAAGCCCCTCCCTGGAGAGCACCCGCCTCAGGACAAGGTCACCCACCTCGAGGGTCCTGGAGCGGACGCTACGGTAGTGATACCGCCGCAGCGCCTACTGGTACCTCGCGGCACGAAGCGAGGCTCGGCGGCAGCACTCCTCCCCCAACACGAGGTCCATCCCCTGTGAGGCGTCCTGGCGTGCCTCGTCTAATGCCAAGACCCGTGGGGAGCGATGTTTGACCTCATAAGGAAGGACTGCCTCAGCCCCATAGACCAGGAAGAATGGGGTCTCGCCCGTGGGCTTGGTTGCGGTGGTGCAGATGGACCATAGCATGGACTGGAGCTCATCAAGCCAGCTCCTACTGCAAGCCTCGAGTTTCTTCTTGAAGCTCCTCACCTTGAGTCCCCTGAGGACCTCCGTGTTGGCGCGCTCGGCTTGGCCGTTGCTTCGTGGGTGTGCCACCGAGGCATAGCATATTGATGCGGCTTGAGCTACGTCGGTATTTCCCCAAAGAGGAAGGGATGGCGCAGCACAACTAAGGTAGGTATTTCCCTTAGTGATGAGACCAAGGTTATCAAACCAATAGGAGAACCACACAACACTACATGAACGGTACCTGCACACAAAGAACAAATACTTGCAACCCGACGTAAGAGAGGGGTTGTCAATCCATCACGGGTAAAAATATAGGTAAAATTATAGTTGACTGGATAAATAGATCTTGCGGGAACGCGAAATAAAATAAATAACAATAAATTGCAGCAAGGTATTTTTGTGTTTTTGGATTAATAGATCTGAAAATAAAAGCAAATAAAAACAGATCTCGAAGGAAAATATGATAAAGAAGAGACCTAGGGCCGTAGATTGCACTAGGGGCTTCTCTCGAGAAAAATAGCATACGGCGGGTGATACGTCTCCAACGTATCTATAATTTTTTATTGTTCCATGCTATTTTATTATCCATCTTGGATGTTTTATATGCATTTATATGCTATTTTATATGATCTTTGGGACTAACCTATTAACCTAGAGCCCAGTCCCAGTCCCAGTTTCTGTTTTTTGCTTGTTTTTGAGCTTCGCATGAAAGGAATATCAAACGGAGTCCAATTGACCTGAAACTTTACGACGATTGTTTTTGGACCAAAGAAGCCCACGGAGTACAGGAGATGCACCAGAAGAGTCTCGAAGCCTCCACAAGGGTGGAGGGTGCCGCCACTCCCTAGGGCGCGCCCTTCGACCTTGTGGGCCCCTCGTGGACTCCCCTGACTTGTTCTCAACGCCAACACCTCTTATATATCCCCAAACCTCCAGAACAGAACCTAGATCGGGAGTTCCACCGCCGCAAGCCTCTGTAGCCATCAAAAACCAATCAGGACCCTATTCCGGCACCTTGCCGGAGGGGGAAATCATCACCGATGGCCATCTTCATCATCTCGGCGCTCTCCATGACGAGGAGGGAGTAGTTCACCCTCGGGGCTGACGGTATGTACCAGTAGCTATGTGTTTAATCTCTCTCTGTGTCTCGTGTTCTTGATTGGCACGGTCTTGATGTACCACGAGCTTTGTTACTATAGTTGAATCATATGGTGTTTCTCCCCCTCTACCTTCTAGTGATGAATTGAGTTTTACCTTTGAGGTTTCACTATTATCGGATTGAATACTATTATGGATTTGAGAACACTTGATGTATGTCTTGCGTGGGATGCCCGTGGTGACAATGGGGTATTCTATTGATTCACTTGATGTATGTTTCGGCACTCAACTCGCGGATTCCCGAGGTGACATTGGGGTAATCTATGCATAGGGGTTGATGCACGTTTTCGTCCTTGTTTCTCTGGTAGGAATCTTGGGGCACTCTTTGAGGTTCTTTGTGTTGGATCGAATATTATGAATCTGAAGTTGTTTGATGCATATCGTATAATTGACCCACAGATACTTGTGGTGACATTGGAGTATCTAGGTGACATTAGGGTTGATTGATGTGTGTCATATGGTGTTATTTCACTACGAACTCTAGGGCTATTTGTGACACTTATAGGAATAGCTCAATGGATTGATCGGAAAGAATAACTTTGAGGTGGTTTCGTACCCTACAGGAAATTTAATCTTATGTTCTCCGCGATAGGAACTTTGGAGTGACTTTTGTCGCACGTTGAGGGATTGCCATATGATCTAATTATGTTATCATTGTTGAGCAAACTTGCACTAGTGAAAGTATGAACCCTAGGCCTTATTCCCTAGCATTGCAATACCGTTTTCGCTCACTTTTACCATTAGTTACCTTGCTGTTTTTATATTTTCAGATTACAAATACCTATATCTACCATCCATATTGCACTTGTATCACCATCTCTTCGCCGAACTAGTGCACCTATACAATTTACCATTGTATTGGGTGTGTCGGGGACACAATAGACTCTTTATTATTTGGTTGCAGGGTTGCTTGAGAGAGACCATCTTCATCCTACGCCTCCCATGGATTGATAAACCTTAGGTCATCCACTTGAGGGAAATTTGCTACTGTCCTACAAACATCTGCACTTGGAGGCCCAACAACGTCTACAATAAGAAGGTTGCGTAGTAGACATCAAGCTCTTTTCTAGCGCCGTTGCCGGGGAGGTTAGTGCTTGAAGGTATATCTTTAGATCTTGCAATTGAATCTGTTAGTTTCTTGTTTTATCACTAGTTTAGTTTATAAAATAAATAACAAAAAAATGGAATTGAGGTTGCCTCATATGCTTCATCTTTATCATGTCTTTCGTGAAAATAAGGATTCCGATAATTGTGCCAAAGTGTTAGAATAAGAATCCAATAAAATGTTTGGCACTAAATCTTTGAACGATGAGCATGAGTGCAATGTTGTTAGTATGAATTCTTTGAATATCCATGATGCTAATGATATGCAAATCCACAAGCTTGGGGATGCTATGTTTGATGAAGATGATATTTTTTGTACCCCAAGTTTTGATGAGCAAATTTATTATGATGATAGCATGCCTCCTATTTATGATGATTATATTTATGAAAGCGGATTTGGAGAGGTCATGACTTTATTAGTGATGAATCCACTATTTCGGAAGAGGTTCCAATTGATTATGAGAACAAAGTTGCTATCTATGATGATTATTGTGATGACATGTATGCTATAAAGAATAGTGATAACCATGAAACTTGTCATCTTGATTTTAATTTTCAATTGGATTATGCCTCACTTGATAGTTATTTTGTTGAGTTTTCTCCCACTATTTTGAATGAGAAGAATTTTGCTTATGTGGAGAGTAGTAAAATTTATATGCTTGTGCATCATGAGAATAATGCCTTATGTGATGGTTATATTGTTGAATTCATTCATCATGCTACTGAAAATTATTGTGAGGGAGGAATATATGCTTGTAGGAGTTGCAATAATATCAAGTTTCCTCTTTATGTGTTGAAAATCTTGAAGTTATGCTTGTTTTGCCTTCCTATGCTAGTTGATTGTTGCTCCCATAAGTTATTTGCTCACAAAATCCCTATGCATAGGAAGTATGTTAGAATTAAATGTGCTTATCATATGCTTCATGATGCTCTCTTTATGTTTCAATTCTTATCTTTTATGTGAGCATCATTTAAATAATCATGCCTAGCTAGAAAGGCATTAAAGAAAAGCGCTTGTTGGGAGACAACCTAATATTTACCCCTACTGTTTTTGTGTGTTCACATGATTATGCTACTGTAGTAATAATGTTTTATAGCTTTTGTTTTAATAAAGTGCCAAGTAAGACCTTTGGGATGGCTTATAGTGATAGTTGATTTGATCTTGCTGAAAAATAGAAACTTTTGTGCTCACAAAAACAATTCTCATTTCTAGATGAAGAGTGCTTTTTAGTTGATTATTTTTGCAGAAGATTAATAGACAAATTTCCTAGGACTTCCTAATTTCTCAGGACTTTTGGAGTTACAGAAGTATGATTTCAATTCAGATCTTTACAGACTGTTCTGTTTTTGACAGATTCTGTTTTCGATGCATAGTTTGCCTGTTTTCTAGTTTCTATGGCTTATATTGCTTAATATAAATTGTAGAAATGATAGGGTACAATAGGCATTATGTGAGAAAAATTATGAATCTTGTCTTGACAGTACCAAAGTGAATGATTTGTTTTATTATACTAACGAAGCTTACGAGTTTTCTGTTGATTTTTGTGTTGTGAAGTTTTCACGTTTTGGGTAAAGTTTTGATGGACTACGGAATAAAGAGTAGCAAGATCCTAAGCTTGGGGATGCCCAAGGCACCCCAAGGTAATATTCAAGGACAACCAAGAGCCTAAGCTTGGGAATGCCCCGGATGGCATCCCCTCTTTCGTCTTCGTTGATCGGTAACCTTACTTGGAGCTATATTTTTATTCACCACATGATATGTGTTTTGATTGGAGCATCATTTTCTTTTGTTTAGGATTTGCTTGGTGTTATTTATAGTAGTGTTTTTCATCGTTTAGTTCAATAAAAAAGTCAAGTAGAGCCTTTACCATGCTTATTTTGCAAGTCCATATGTAGCTGTTTTAAAAACAGAAAGTTTGTTGTTATGTTTTGAATATTTGTGAATAGTCAGAGCATGATAAAATCTTGAAATTTGTACACAATGAGAAACAACCAATTTTCTACAGTGTGCTATTTTTTCAGAATTTTTGGAGTTAGGGAAGTATGATTCCTCTAGCATTCTTTACAGACTGTTTTGTATAGACAGATTGTTGTTATGTTTGCTTGTTTAATGATTCTATTTGAGGATAGGAGTATTAAATATGCAGAGGCATTTAGCATGCAATTTCAAATTATGATTTTAGTGATTTTCTACAGTAGAGAATGATAAGGTTTTGCGTTGATTTATACTAACTTATCTCACGAGTTCTTATTGAGTTTTGAGTGGATGAAGTTTTAAGAATTAGGGAAACTGTGAAATGAGAGGAATTAAGGAGACACTAAATCTCAAGCTTGGGGATGCCCAAGGCAACCCTAATTAATATTTCAAGAAGTTTCAAGCATCTAAGCTTGGGGATGCCCCGGTTGGCATCCCACCTTTCTTGTTCAACAATGATCGGTCAGTTTTGGTTGAGCCTAAGTTTTTGCTTCTTCACATGATATGTGCTATCCTTGCAACATCATTTTATTATTAGGATTTGCTTGCTGTTTGAATAAGGTACTTAAGATCTGAATTTATTTATGAGAAGGAGTCTTCACATAGTTACATAATTATTCGACCACTCATTGATCTTCACTTATATCTTTTGGAGTAGTTTTCAGTTGCTCTAGTACTTCACTTATATCCTTTTATAGCACGACGGTAGTTCTATTTTGTAGAAATTATTGAACTCTCATGCTTCACATATACTAGTTTGAGAGTCTTAAACAGCATGATAGTTTGCTTTGGTTATAAATTTAGTCCTAATACGATAGGCATCCAAGAGGGATATAATAAAAACTTTCATATAAAGTGCATTGAAAACTATGAGAAGTTCGATTCCTTATGATTGTTTTGAGATATGAAGATGGTGATATTAGAGTCATGCTAGTAAGTAGTTGTGAATTTGAGAAATACTTGTGTTAAGGTTTGTGAGTCCCGTAGCATGCACATATGGTGAACCTGATGTAACGAAGTTGGAGCATGAGATGTTTTTTGATTGTCTTCCTTATGAGTGGCAGTCGGGGGCGAGCAATGGTCTTTTCCTACCAATCTATCCCCCTAGGAGCATGCACGTAGTACTTTGTTTCGATGACTAATAGATTTTTGCAATAAGTATGTGAGTTCTTTATGACTAATGTTGAGTCCATGGATTATACGCACTCTCACCTTCCCGCCATTGCTAGCCTCTCTAGTACCGCGCAACTTTCACCGGTACCATAAACCCACCACATATCCTTCCTCAAAACAGCCACCATACCTACCTATTATGGCCTTTCCATAGCCATTCCGAGATATATTGCCATGCAACTTTCCACTGTTCCGTTTATTATGACACACTTCATCATTATCATATTGCTTTGCATGATCATGTAGTTTACATCGTATTTGTGGCAAAGCCACCATTCATCATTTTTATACATGTCGCTCTTGATTCATTGCACATCCCGGTACACCGCCGGAGGCATTCACATAGAGTCATGTTTTCGTTCTAGTATCGAGTTGTAATTTTTGAGTTATAATTAAATAGAAGTGTGATGATCTTCATTATTAGAGCATTGTCCCATGTGAGGAAAAAAGAGAAGGCCAAAAAAAGGAGAAAAAAAGAAGAAAAAAGGAAAAGAAAAAACGAGAGAAAAAGAGAGAAGGGACAATGTTACTATCTTTTTTGCCACACTTGTGCTTCAAAGTAGCACCATGATCTTCATGATAGAGAGTCTCCTATGATATCACTTTCATATGCTAGTGGGAATTTTTCATTATAGAAATTGGCTTGTATATTCCAACGATGGGCTTCCTCAAAACGCCCTAGGTCTTCATGAGCAAGCAAGTTGGATGCACACCCACTTAGTTTTCTTTTTGAGCTTTCATAAACTTATAGCTCTAGTGCATCCGTTGCATGGCAATCCCTACTCACTCACATTGATATCTATTAATGGGCATCTCCATAGCCCGATGATACGCCTGGTTGATGTGAGACTATCTCCTTATTTTTGTCTTCTCCACAACCACCGTCTATTCCACCTATAGTGCTATGTCCATGGCTCACGCTCATGTATTGCGTGAAAGTTGAAAAGGTGTGAGAACATCAAAAGTATGAAACAATTGCTTGGCCTGTCATCGGGGTTGTGCATGATTTAAGTGTTTTGTGTGACGAAGATGGAGCATAGCCAGACTAAATGATTTTGTAGGCATATGCTTTCTTTGGCCATGCTATTTTGAGAAGACATGATTATTTTGTTAGTATGCTTGAAGTATTATTGTTTTTATGTCAATATTAAACTTTTCTTTTGAATCTTACGGATCTGAACATTCATGCCACAATAAAGAGAATTACATGGATAAATATGTTAGGTAGCATTCCATATCAAAAAATTTGTTTTTATCATTTACCTACTCGAGGACGAACAGGAATTAAGCTTGGGGATGCTTGATACGTCCCCAACGTATCTATAATTTTTTATTGTTCCATGCTATTATATTATCCATCTTGGATGTTTTATATGCATTTATATGCTATTTTATATGAGTTTTGGGACTAACCTATTAATCTAGAGCCCAGTGCCAGTTTATATTTTTCCTTGTTTTTGAGCTTCGTTGGAAAGGAATATCAAACGGAGTCCAATTGACCTGAAACTTTATGACGATTGTTTTTGGACCAAAAGAAGCCCACGGAGTACCAGAGATGCACCAGAGTAGTCCCAAGGCCTCCACAAGGGTGGAGGGCGCCCCACCCCCTAGGGCGAGCCCTACGACCTTGTGGGCCCCTCATGGACTCCCCTGACTTGTTCTCGACGCCAACACCTCTTATATATCCCCAAACCTCCAGAACAGAACCTAGATCGGGAGTTCTGCCGCCGCAATCCTCTGTAGCCACCAAAAAACAATCGGGACCCTGTTCCGGCACCCTGCCGGAGGGGGAAATCATCACCGGTGGCCATCTTCATCATCCCGGCGCTCACCATGACGAGGAGGGAGTAGTTCACCCTCGAGGCTGAGGGTATGTACCTGTAGCTATGTGTTTGATCTCTCTCTCTCTCTCGTGTTCTTGATTTGGCACGATCTTGATGTACCGCGAGCTTTGTTACTATAGTTGAATCGTATGGTGTTTCTCCCCCTCTACCTTCTAGTGATGAATTGAGTTTTACCTTTGAGGTTTCACTATTATCGGATTGAATACTATTATGGATTTGAGAACACTTGATGTATGTCTTGCGTGGGATGCCCGTGGTGACAATGGGGTATTCTATTGATTCACTTGATGTATGTTTTGGCACTGAACTCGCGGATTCCCGAGGTGACATTGGGGTAATCTATGCATAGGGGTTGATGCACATTTTCGTCCTTGTTTCTCTGGTAGGAATCTTGGGGCACTCTTTGAGGTTCTTTGTGTTGGATTGATATTATGAATCTGAAGTTGTTTGATGCATATCATATAATTGACCCACGTATACTCTTGGTGACATTGGAGTATCTAGGTGACATTAGGGTTGATTGATGTGTGTCATATGGTGTTATTTTACTACAAACTCTAGGGCTGTTTGTGACATTCATAGGAATAGCTCAATGGATTGATCGGAAAGAATAACTTTGAGGTGGTTTCGTACCCTACAAGCAATTTCATCTTATGTTCTCCGCGATAGGAACTTTGGAGTGACTTTTGTCGCACGTTGAGGGATTGCCATATGATCTAATTATGTTATCATTGTTGAGAGAACTTGCACTAGTGAAAGTATGAACCCTAGGCCTTATTCCCTAGCATTGCAATACCGTTTTTGCTCACTTTTACCGTTAGTTACCTTGCTGTTTTTATATTTTCAGATTACAAATACCTATATGTGCCATCCATATTGCACTTGTATCACCAGCTCTTCGCCGAACTAGTGCACCTATACAATTTACCATTGTATTGGGTGTGTTGGGGACACAAGAGACTCTTTTTTATTTGGTTGCAGGGTTGCTTGATAGAGACCGTCTTCATCCTACGCCTTCCATGGATTGATAAACCTTAGGTCATCCACTTGAGGGAAATTTGCTACTGTCCTACAAACCTCTGCACTTGGAGGCATAACAATGTCTACAAGAAGAAGGTTGCGTAGTAGACATTAGCGGGTAAACAAATTACTCTTGGGCAATTGTTAGAACTTCAAATGATCATGACAATATCTAGGCAATGATCATTACATAGGCATCATGTCCAAGATTAGTAGACCGACTCCTGTCTGCATCTACTACTATTACTCCACACATCGACCGCTATCCAGTACGCATCTAGTGTATTAAGTTCATGGAGAAACGGAGTAATGCAATAAGAATGATGCCATGATGTAGACAAGATCTATTTATGTAGAAATAGACCCTATCTTGTTATCCTTAATAGCCATGATACATACGTGTCATTTCCCCTTCTTTCACTAGGATCAAGCACCGTAAGATCGAACCCATCACAAAGCACCTCTTCCCATGGTAAGAAAAATCGATCTAGTTGGCCTAACTAAACCAAAGATTCAAAGAAGAAATACGAGGCTCTAAGTAATCATGCATCTAAGAGATCAAAAGACTCAAATAACTTCCATGGATAAAAACATAGATCTGATCATCAACTCAAAGTTCACCGGATCCCAACAAACACACCGCAAAAAGAGTTACATCAAATAGATCTCCAAGAGACCATTGTATTGAGAATCAAAAGAGAGAGAGGAAGACATCTAGCTACTAACTATGGACCCGTAGGTCTACAATTAACTACTCACGCATCATCGGAGAGGCACCAATGAGGATGATAAACCCCTCCGTGATGGTGCCTAGATTGGTTCTGGTGGTTCTCGAACTTGCGGCGACTGGAATTGTTTTTTGTCGACTCCCCTAGGGTTTCTGGAATATTGGAGTATTTATAGAGCAAAGAGGCGGTGCGCGAGGCCACAGAGGTGGGCACAACCCACAAAGGCGAGATGGGGTCCCACTGCCCCGGCTCGGATCTTCTATGGCCAATTGCACCACCGGTGAGGCTTGGCGTGCTCCAGCCTCCTCCACCAGCCTTGTCTCTGTCGCAGCCGCTGTGGTGATGACCACGGGCGCGCATGCCGACACCTCCTTGCCGCGCGCCATCGGTGGTATCCTCCACTCCGACGGCCCGATGCACCCCAACAAAGCCTGCCTGTAAGAGCCGCCGGGCGCCCCGCATGCCGGCGCCCCACCGCGGCGATCTAGCACACCTCTCGACCATGGCATGACGCGCCAATCTCCCCGACCAGAGAAGTCACCGGGGTCCTCCGGAAAGCCACTTTGCCTGCTGCCATCGGGGCTAGGTGGCCGCATCCAGCGCTCTGGACCCTCGTGATCTCGCAGCCTCCCGATGTGAATGAGAGTCTTGTACTCCAACAAGGCACGAGACGTCGGCAACCTCGCAGCCGGCCCGCCGTTCACCTCCGGCTCCGGCACCCATAGCCGCTTGGCCACCGGCACTTCGTCAAGATCCACACACCATGATCGAAGCTTGAAGAGGGAAAGGTCTTCACGATTCTCCGTCTCCGGCGCCAAACTCTCCACCATACACGACGACCCAAGGAGCTCGGCCGCCGTCTCAGTCGTCCACGCATGAGATGGAATCCCCTCGATCATGAGATCGACTTGAGTACGCATCACTCTAGTAACGGCTTGTGCTTGCTTGAGCCACGGCTTGACGAACAACTTGAAGAATCTGTGCTCAACGGTGCCCGCCGCCAACGCCCTGTTGCGGAGCTCCGGTGTGGCGAAGACCACCAGGAAGTCCTCTGGATGGAATTTGTGAACCGAGAACCGATGAAGGGGAATGCGCAGCTCCGCCGACAAGCTTTCCGCCGCCTCCAGACACGACACCGCGGGCCGGGTGCCGCCCACGTAAGCCACCACCGCGAGCCTCAAACGCTGCTCAAGGTCCTCCATCTCCGGCGTCCTGCGGAGCACGCAGATGCCACCGGTAGAAGCAGCTGCAGCCGATGCCTGCCCGAACCCCACAGGTGCGGTGTCAACCAGCACTGGCGAGGACCTCTCCAGAGGAGCGGTCTGCCTAGTCGCCGGCGACAGCCTGCTCGCGAGTCCGGCCTGCATCGACGGCTGCAAAGCCCGCGCTACCTTGGCAACCGCATCCCGCCGGAGATCTTCTTCCGACCTTGGGCTCCTCGGCCTCTTGCAGTCCGTAGAGATGTGGCCCTCCAGACCGCACCGGATGCATAGTGGAGGAAAACTGCAATCTTCCCGGCGGTGTCCCTCCCTGAAACACTTGAAGAAAGACCAAACAAATCCGCGGGGATCTCTCTCCTCTCCGGGGACGAAGCCGGCGAGCGCGGTCGGGCACCTCCCGCCGCCGCCTGCTTCCTCAGCGCCTTCCTCTTGCGCCAGAGAGCCTTGCGAGAAGGCCCCGGCTTGCGCCAGGGACGGCGGAGCCCGCAACCGGACCTATGTTGGTCCCCGCCGGAGCACCACCAGCACCGGTCGAGGAACCCGCGGATCCCGACGAACCTGACAGCCCCAGGCCGGAGACGACGGGCTGCAGCTTGGAGGACACCGAAGCAGGGCTAGCAGATCCAGAAGCCATGGAGAAACACGCCCCGAGCGACGCCGACAGAAGGAAAAGCCGGGACCCGCGTGGCCGCCGACAAAAGGAGAGGAAGCCGGGGCCGGGGTGGCCGACGGCGGAGGCAGGGTGGACGCTGGGGCCGGAGTGGCGCCGGCGGTGGCGAGGCTCGCTAGGGGAGGGGCTCGCTGGGGGGATAAACCAAGAATAGTCTCCTGGCGAAAAAAAGAGTATAATGTTATCACCTATGTTAAGGTCCGGGTAGTCTGAAGGGATGATCGGAACAGATGACAGTGGGTCCCTTGAGGCTTGCGAAAAACGTCAGCGACGCGGCGGTACGCAAGCATGTCGACGAAAGGACGCCATGCCGCCGCGGTTTCTCGAACCCCGTGTCCGGCCCAGCTCTCGATCTCACCGCTGTAGGCCTACCACCAATTTTGACAGTTTGTACGTATTACTCCAGTTTACTGGCTCGCACGTGAGGGTGCCACGGCAGCCTGATTGTCATCCCATTGACCACGTTCTTCCGCTAGTCCCCATTCCCCACCGCGCCGCGCTGTGCCGAGAAGAGGCGAGGAGGAGTCCAGTCCACGCGGTGTCGTGCGGATCTGCGAAACCGCGTGAACCGCGGCACGCACCCCCACCCGTTCGCTGTCAGCCGGTGGGTGCCCACCCGCCACACCGCGTCCTCGGGGCGCGGCCACCTTCCTGGCTGCTCCTGCTCCGCGCAGGCGCGGGCCGGTCTCGCTTTCCTGCCTCCTCTTCCTTGTCCAAAAAGCAACCCCCGCGTTCACACCTCGCCATCGATCGGCCTCGTCGCATCACGCCGTATTTATATCGTTCCCCATTTCACACCAGTCTCCTCGCCTCCACCTACGAATCACAGGACGCTCATTTCTCTCGTTTCGTTTCCTCTTCAATCGCTTCGCTGACCCGCACCCACCACCGCACCGCACCACTCGCGACCCGCGCGCACCCGGCCAGCGTTACTAGCTAGCGTGACGTATATGAGATCCCCATCCGGCGCCCGTCCCAGCAGCGGAGGGGGCGCAGCAGCAGACGACGACTTCGCCTTCTACTACTCTTTCTTCCAGGACGCCGCCGCCGCGTCGCCGCTCCCGCTCGCGCTCGACGGAGCCGCCATGCCTAACAACCGCCGGAGGAAGCGCGGAGTGGACGACGACTCCGCCGCGGCGCCCATCAAGGACGGTAGCAACAACGGAAGGAAGCGCTCCATCGCCACCATAATAACTTCGCTCGCCGCGCTCGAGGCCGAGGGCCACGCCGACAGCGCGGGGGCCGCCGACGCCTCCCGCCGCGAGCTCGCGCTCCTCGAGTCCAACGCCGATAACAAGTCGCAGGCCATGATGGACTACTTCGCCAAGATGGAGGGCAGCTTCGATGCAGACGCCGACTCCGAGGCCGCTGCGCGCTCCAAGCGCTCGCGGCTCTCGGCGTCGGCAGCGGCAGTGGCCGTCGTGGCTGGCGAGGAGGCCGCCACCAATACTGCCGCGTCGGCCTCGCCGCCGCGTGCAGGCCACCACCAACGTCGGCTGTGGGTCAAGGACCGGTCGCAGGCGTGGTGGGACCAGTGCAATAGCCCCGACTTCCCAGAGGCAGAGTTTCGGCGCGCCTTCAGGATGGGCCGGGAGACGTTCGACATGATCTGCGAGGCGCTCGGCTCCGCGGTGGCCAAGGAGGACACCATGCTTCGCGCGGCCATCCCCGTGCGCCAGCGCGTCGCCGTCTGCATCTGGCGCCTCGCCACCGGTGAACCGCTCCGCCTCGTCTCCAAGCGCTTCGGCCTCGGCATCTCCACATGCCACAAGCTCGTCCTCGAGGTCTGCGGTGCCATCAAGTCCGTCCTCATGCCGCGTTTCCTCCAGTGGCCCGACGAGGCCGCCGCCGGCAGATTCAAGGAGGGCTTCGAGAGATCCTTCGGTGTTCCGGGGGTCATCGGAGCCATGTACACCACGCACATCCCTATCATCGCGCCCAAGATCTCCGTCGCCGCCTACTTCAACCGTCGGCACACGGAGCGCAATCAGAAGACATCCTACTCCATCACGCTCCAGGGGGTGGTCGGCCCTGACCGCGCCTTCACCGACGTCTGCATCGGCTGGCCGGGCTCCATGCCGGACGATCAGGTGCTCGAGAAATCCATGCTGCACCAGCGCGCCGCGGCGGGTATGATGCACGACGCTTGCCTCGTCGGCGGCGCAAGCTACCCGCTCATGGACTGGGTGCTCGTGCCGTACACGCACCAGAACCTGACATGGACGCAGCACGCCTTCAACGAGAAGGTCGGCGACATCCGCAACGTGGCCGTGGAGGCGTTCGCGCGGCTCAAGACGCGGTGGGCGTGCCTCCAGAAGCGCACGGAGGTGAAGCTCCAGGACCTCCCCGTGGTGCTGGGCGCCTGCTGCGTCCTGCACAACATCTGCGAGATGCGCCGCGAGGAGCTCGAGCCGGAGGTCCCGTTTGCGCTTGTCGACGACGATACCACGCCGGAGACCCCTGTTCGCTCCGAGACCGCCAAGCAGGAGAGGGACAGCATCGCGCACAACCTCCTCCACCGCGGTTTCGCCGGCACCACATTTTTCTGATCAAATCACCTCCTGGCCCTCTCCTTGTCTTGGGTACAGATAAATTAAACATGCACCGAATTCTTTTAGCCGCTAGGATAGAACATTTTGTTAGGATTTGTACACAACGTTCAGAGAAACTGGAAATTCATGTAAACATTCTGTGGAAAATTTCGTCAGTAGCTGCTGTCGGTTACTCGGTTTATTGTTTAAAGATATATATATATATATACAATTTAATTTACAAAATGTGAAGAGCAAAGCTGGTTTAAATGAAGAGCATTTGTGTGTTGCATTCTGTACGCCATTCTCTCTTTAACGACATGCTCTTATAAATTCATCTGACCGTGCTGGATCGGCTGGTCCGCTCGTTGTAGCTGCGCCCGTTGGAACTGTCACGCGCGAACAAATTCAGGATATATTGTCCCTGTTTTAGGACAATCTAAGGTATGCGGCTGTTCTGGTTCTGAAAAAATTCTGACCTTTTTGTGTGCCAAATATTGACAAATATTTTGATTGGTCACAATTCATTACCAGATGACATTAGTGGAAAATGTGGCGAAAACAAAATCGATGCTCTAAAATGCTATCTTTAGGTTTGTTTTGAAATTATTTTTATTTTACTATTCATCTGACCACACATGAGCTTGGAATCAAAACAACACTTTCGCAATCTAAGGCATCTCCAAAGCCGAGCCTCAAATTGCCCGCATACAATCCGGACATACTTTGTCATTCAACATGGACAGGTATATGTCCATGTCTGTTTTTTTTTCTAAACCGGAAAGGCGCCCTCGGCCCACCCAAAACCACTCCCGGAGCTCACATCTCAGTCCCTTCCCCCTTGTTCTCCTTTGCTCCGCATCCGCTTTCTCCCAGGCCGATGTCGCCCCCGTACCACCTCAGCAGCCAGCCAAGTCCTTGTTGGACCTCCGCCATGCCGGTTTGCCTAGCCGTCGTTCCACCTCTCGTCCATCCGCGCGTAGGTACCATTCACCCAGCACATGCCTTCCGTGGGGTCACTACGCCTGGCAAGTGCTTGGTGAAATGCCCGTGCTAAATTTTTGGAAATTGTTCTCCCTTTTTTGAAGTAATGAATTCAGACATGGTGTACTTGTAGAAGAACTATGTTGAGACGTCTGACGACTTGTCCGATGAGGAGGATTATGAGGATAACAATGATGTAGGCGGTCCTTGCAGATGCGGAGCACGTTGATGATGGACGATGTTGGGGATCGTAGCAGAAATTAAAATTTTCTACGCATCACCAAGATCAATCTATGGAGTTACTAGCAACGAGAGGGGAGGAGTGCATCTACATACCCTTGTAGATCGCGAGCGGAAGCGTTCAAGAGAACGGGGTTGATGGAGTCGTACTCGTCGTGATCCAAATCACCGATGATCCAAGCGCCGAACGGACGGCACCTCCGCGTTCAACACACGTACGGAGCGGTGACGTCTCCCACGCCTTGATCCAGCAAGGATGAGGGAGAGATTGAGGAAGAAGGCTCCAACAGCAGCACGACGGCGTGGTGGTGGTGGAGTGACAGTTCTCCGGCAGGGCTTCGCCAAGCACACGCGGAGGAGAAGAGGTGTTGGTGTTGGAAATATGCCCTAGAGGCAATAATAAATGGTTATTATTATATTTCTTTGTTCATGGTAATTGTCTATTGTTCATGCTATAATTGTATTGTCCGGAAATCGTAATACATGTGTGAATACATAGACCACAAAGTGTCCCTAGTAAGCCTCTAGTTGACTAGCTCGTTGATCAACAGATAGTCATGGTTTCCTGACTATGAACATTGGATGTCATTGATAACGGGATCACATCATTAGGAGAATGATGTGATGGACAAGACCCAATCCTAAGCATAGCATAAAAGATCGTGTAGTTTCGTTTGCTAGAGCTTTTCCAATGTCAAGTATCTTTTCCTTAGACCATGAGATCGTGCAACTCCCGGATACCGTAGGAGTGCTTTGGGTGTGCCAAACGTCACAACGTAACTGGGTGACTATAAAGGTGCATTACGGGTATCTCCGAAAGTGTCTGTTGGGTTGGCACGGATCGAGACTGGGATTTGTCACTCCGTGTGACGGAGAGGTATCTCTGGGCCCACTCGGTAATGCATCATCATAATGAGCTCAATGTGACTAAGGCGTTAGTCACGAGATCATGCATTGCGGTACGAGTAAAGAGACTTGCCGGTAACGAGATTGAACAAGGTATTGGGATACCGACGATCGAATCTCGGGCAAGTAACATACCGATTGACAAAGGGAATTGCATACGGGATTGATTGAATCCTCGACACCGTGGTTCATCCGATGAGATCATCGTGGAACATGTGGGAGCCAACATGGGTATCCAGATCCCGCTGTTGGTTATTGACCGGAGAGGCGTCTCGGTCATGTCTGCATGTCTCCCGAACCCGTAGGGTCTACACACTTAAGGTTCGGTGACGCTAGGGTTGTAGAGATATGTGTATGCGGAAACCCGAAAGTTGTTTGGAGTCCCGGATGAGATCCCGGACGTCACGAGAGGTTCCGGAATGGTCCGGAGGTGAAGAATTATATATAGGAAGTCAAGTTTCGGCCACCGGGAAAGTTTCGGGGGTTACCGGTATTGTACCGGGACCACCGGAAGGGTCCACCGGGTGGGGCCACCTATCCCGGAGGGCCCCGTGGGCTGAAAGTGGAAGGGAACCAGCCCTTAGTGGGCTGGGGCGCCCCCCTTGGGCCTCCCCCCCATGCGCCTAGGGTTGGGAACCCTAGGGTGGGGGGCTTCCCCCTTGCCTTGGGGGACATGGCAACCCCTTCCCCCCCTTTGGCCGCCGCCCCCCCCATGAGATCCCATCTCTAAGGACGGCGCCCCCCCAGGGGGCCTATATAAAGGGGGGAGGGAGGGCAGCAATAAGACAGCCTTGGGCGCCTCCCTCCTCCCCTGCAACACCTCTCCGTCTCGCAGAAGCTCGGCGAAGCCCTGCCGAGACCCGCTACATCCACCACCACGCCGTCGTGCTGCTGGATCTCCATCAACCTCTCCTTCCCCCTTGCTGGATCAAGAAGGAGGAGACGTCGCTGCACCGTACGTGTGTTGAACGCGGAGGTGCCGTCCGTTCGGCACTCGGTCATCGGTGATTTGGATCACGGCGAGTACGACTCCGTCATCCACGTTCATTGGAACGCTTCCGCTCGCGATCTACAAGGGTATGTAGATGCACTCCCTTCCCCTCGTTGCTAGTATACTCCATAGATGCATCTTGGTGAGCGTAGGAAAATTTTAAAATTATGCTACGATTCCCAACAGTGGCATCATGAGCCAGGCCTATGCGTAGTTACTATGCACGAGTAGAACACAAAGCAGTTGTGGGCGTTGATGTTGCCAATTCTTCTTGCCGCTACTAGTCTTTTCTTGTTTCGGCGGTATTGTAGGATGAAGCGGCCCGGACCGACCTTACACGTACGCTTACGTGAGACAGGTTCCACCGATTGACATGCACTAGTTGCATAAGGTGGCTAGCGGGTGTCTGTCTCTCCTACTTTAGTCAGAACGGATTCGATGAAAAGGGTCCTTATGAAGGGTAAATAGAAATTGGCAAATCACGTTGTGGTCATACGTAGGTAAGAAACGTTCTTGCTAGAAACCTACAAACCACGTAAAAACTTGCAACAACAATTAGAGGACGTCTAACTTGTTTTTGCAGCATGTGTTATGTGATGTGATATGGCCAGAAGATGTGATGAATGATATATGTGATGTATGAGATTGATCATATTCTTGTAATAGGAATCACGACTTGCATGTCGATGAGTATGACAACCGGCAGGAGCCATAGGAGTTGTCTTTATTATTTTGCATGACCTGCGTGTCATTGAATAACGCCATGTAAATTACTTTACTTTGTTGCTAAACGTGTTAGCCATAGAAGTAGAAGTAATCGTTGGCGTGACGACTTCATGAAGACACAATGATGGAGATCATGATGATGGAGATCATGGTGTCATGCCGGTGACGAAGATGATCATGGTGCCCCGAAGATGGAGATCAAAGGAGCATGATGATATTGGCCATATCATGTCACTATTTGATTGCATGTGATGTTTATCATGTTTTTGCATCTTATTTGCTTAGAACGACGGTAGTAAGTAAGATGATCCCTTATAATAATTTCAAGAAAGTGTTCACCCTAACTGTGCACCGTTGCGAAGGTTCGTTGTTTCGAAGCACCACGTGATGATCGGGTGTGATAGATTCTAACGTTCGAATACAACGGGTGTTGACGAGCCTAGCATGTACAGACATGGCCTCGGAACACACGCAATACACTTAGGTTGACTTGACGAGCCTAGAATGTACAGACATGGCCTCGGAACACGGAGGACCGAAAGGTCGAGCATGAGTCGTATAGAAGATACGATCTGTTGGAAATATGCCCTAGAGGCAATAATAAATGGTTATTATTATATTTCTGTGTTCATGATAATAGTCTTTTATTCATGCTATAATTGTATTGTCCGGAAATCGTAATACATGTGTGAATACATAGACCACAACCTGTCCCTAGTAAGCCTCTAGTTGACTAGCTCGTTGATCAACAGATAGTCATGGTTTCCTGACTATGGACATAGGATGTCATTGATAACGGGATCACATCATTAGGAGAATGATGTGATGGACAAGACCCAACTTAAGCATAGCATAAAAGATCGTGTAGTTTCGTTTGCTAGAGCTTTTCCAATGTCAAGTATCTTTTCCTTAGACCATGAGATCGTGCAACTCCCGGATACCGTAGGAGTGCTTTGGGTGTGCCAAACGTCACAACGTAACTGGGTGACTATAAAGGTGCATTACGGGTATCTTCGAAAGTGTCTGTTGGGTTGGCACGGATCGAGACTGGGATTTGTCACTCCGTGTAAACGGAGAGGTATCTCTGGGCCCACTCGGTAATGCATCATCATAATGAGCTCAATGTGACTAAGGCGTTAGTCACGGGATCATGCATTGCGGTACGAGTAAAGAGACTTGCCGGTAACGAGATTGAACAAGGTATTGGGATACCGACGATCGAATCTCGGGCAAGTAACATACCGATTGACAAAGGGAATTGCATACGGATTGATTGAATCCTCGACACCGTGGTTCATCCGATGAGATCATCGTGGAACATGTGGGAGCCAACATGGGTATCCAGATCCCGCTGTTGGTTATTGACCGGAGAGGCGTCTCGGTCATGTCTGCATGTCTCCCGAACCCGTAGGGTCTACACACTTAAGGTCCGGTGACGCTAGGGTTGTAGAGATACATGTATGCGGAAACCCGAAAGTTGTTCGGAGTCCCGGATGAGATCCCGGAGTCACGAGAGGTTCCGGAATGGTCCGGAGGTGAAGAATTATATATAGGAAGTCAAGTTTCGGCCACCGGGAAAGTTTCGGGGGTTACCGGTATTGTACCGGGACCACCGGAAGGGTCCCGGGGGTCCACCGGGTGGGGCCACCTATCCCGGAGGGCCCCGTGGGCTGAAAGTGGAAGGGAACCAGCCCTTTGTGGGCTGGGGCGCCCCCCTTGGGCCTCCCCCCATGCGCCTAGGGTTGGGAACCCTAGGGGGGGGGGCTTGCCTTGGGGGGCAAGGCAACCCCTTCCCCCCTTGGCCGCCGCCGCCCCCCCTTGGAGATCCCATCTCCCAGGGCTGGCGCACCCCCCCAGGGGCCTATATAAAGGGGGGGAGGGAGGGCAGCAACCTACAGCTTTGGGCGCCTCCCTCCTCCCCTACAACACCTCTCTCTCTCGCAGAAGCTCGGCGAAGCCCTGCCGGAGACCCGCTACATCCACCACCACGCCGTCGTGCTGTTGGATCTCCATCAACCTCTCCTTCCCCCTTGCTGGATCAAGAAGGAGGAGACGTCGCTGCACCGTACGTGTGTTGAACGTGGAGGTGCCGTCCGTTCGGCACTCGGTCATCGGTGATTTGGATCACGGCGAGTACGACTCCGTCATCCACGTTCATTGCAACGCTTCCGCTCGCGATCTACAAGGGTATGTAGATGCACTCCCTTCCCCTCGTTGCTAGTAGACTCCATAGATGCATCTTGGTGAACGTAGGAAAATTTTAAATTATGCTACGATTCCCAACAGTGGCATCATGAGCCAGGTCTATGCGTAGTTACTATGCACGAGTAGAACACAAAGCAGTTGTGGGCGTTGAGTTTGCCAATTCTTCTTGCCGCTACTAGTCTTTTCTTGTTTCGGCGGTATTGTAGGATGAAGCGGCCCGGACCGACCTTACACGTACACTTACGCGAGACAGGTTCCACCAACTGACATGCACTAGATGCATAAGGTGGCTAGCGGGTGTCTGTCTCTCCTACTTTAGTCAGAACGGATTCGATGAAAATGGTCCTTATGAAGGGTAAATAGAAATTGGCAAATCACGTTGTGGTCATACGTAGGTAAGAAACGTTCTTGCTAGAAACCTACAAACCACGTAAAAACTTGCAACAACAATTAGAGGACGTCTAACTTGTTTTTGCAGCAAGTGCTATGTGATATGATATGGCCAGAAGATGTGATGAATGATATATGTGATGTATGAGATTGATCATATTCTTGTAATAGGAATCACGACTTGCATGTCGATGAGTATGACAACCGGCAGGAGCCATAGGAGTTGTCTTTATTATTTTGCATGACCTGCGTGTCATTGAATAACGCCATGTAAATTACTTTACTTTGTTGCTAAACGGGTTAGCCATAGAAGTAGAAGTAATCGTTGGCGTGACGACTTCATGAAGACACAATGATGGAGATCATGATGATGGAGATCATGGTGTCATGCCGGTGACGAAGATGATCATGGTGCCCCGAAGATGGAGATCAAAGGAGCATGATGATATTGGCCATATCATGTCACTATTTGATTGCATGTGATGTTTATCATGCTTTTGCATCTTATTTGCTTAGAACGACGGTAGCAAGTAGGATGATCCCTTATAATAATTTCAAGAAAAGTGTTCACCCTAACGGTGCACCGTTGCGAAGGTTCGTTGTTTCGAAGCACCACGTGATGATCGGGTGTGATAGATTCTAACGTTCGAATACAACGGGTGTTGACAAGCCTAGCATGTACAGACATGGCCTCGGAACACACGCAATACACTTAGGTTGACTTGACGAGCCTAGCATGTACAGACATGGCCTCGGAACACGGAGGACCGAAAGGTCGAGCATGAGTCGTATAGAAGATACGATCAACATGGAGATGTTCACCGATCTTGACTAGTCCGTCTCACGTGATGATCGGACACGGCCTAGTTAAACTCGGATCATGTTTCACTTAGATGACGAGAGGGATGTCTATCTGAGTGGGAGTTCATTAAATAATTTGATTAGATGAACTCAATTATCATGAACTTAGTCTAAAATCTTTACACTATGTCTTGTAGATCAAATGGCCAACGTTGTCCTCAATTTCAACGCGTTCCTAGAGAAAACCAAGCTGAAAGATGATGGCAGCAATTATACGGACTGGGTCCGGAACCTAAGGCTCATCCTCATAGTAGCCAAGAAAGATTATGTCTTAGAAGCACCGCTAGGTGATGCACCAATCCCACAGAACCAAGACGTTATTTACGCTTGGCAATCACGTGCTGATGATTGCTCCCTCGTTCAGTGCGGCATGCTTTACAGCTTAGAACCGGGTCTCCAAAAGCGTTTTGAGAAACATGGAGCATATGAGATGTTCGAGGAGCTGAAACTGGTTTTTCAAGCTCATGCCCGGGTCGAGAGATATGATGTCTTCGACAAGTTCTTCAGCTGTAAAATGGAGGAGAACAGTTCTGTTAGTGAGCACATACTCAGAATGTCTGGGTTGCACAACCGCTTGTCTCAGCTGGGAGTTAATCTCCCGGATGACGCGGTCATTGACAGAATCCTCCAGTCGCTTCCACCAAGCTACAAGAGCTTTGTGATGAACTACAATATGCAGGGGATGGAAAAGACCATTCCCAAGGTATATTCAATGCTGAAATCAGCGGAAGGGGAGATCAGAAAAGAACATCAAGTGTTGATGGTGAATAAAACCACCAAGTTCAAGAAGGGCAAGGGTAAGAAGAAATTCAAGAAGGATGGCAAGGGAGTTGCCGCGCCCGGTAAACCAGTTACTGGGAAGAAGTCAAAGAATGGACCCAAGCCCGGGACTGAGTGCTTTTATTGCAAGGGAAGTGGTCACTGGAAGCGGAACTGCCCCAAATATTTAGCGGACAAGAAGAAGGCCGGCAACACCCAAGGTATATGTGATATACAAGTAATTGATGTGTACCTTACCAGTACTCGTAGTAGCTCCTGGGTATTTGATACCGGTGCGGTTGCTCATATTTGTAACTCAAAGCAGGAACTACGGAATAAACGGAGACTGGCAAAGGACGAGGTGACGATGCGCGTCGGGAATGGTTCCAAGGTCGATGTGATCGCCGTCGGCACGCTACCTCTGCATCTACCCACGGGATTAGTTTTAAACCTCAATAATTGTTATTTAGTGCCAGCTTTGAGCATGAACATTGTATCTGGATCTCGTTTAATTCGAGATGGCTACTCATTTAAATCCGAGAATAATGGTTGTTCTATTTATTTGAGAGATATGTTTTATGGTCATGCCCCGCTGGTCAATGGTTTATTTTTGATGAATCTCGAACGTGATGTTACACATGTTCATAGTGTGAATACCAAAAGATGCAAAGTTGATAACGATAGTCCCACATACTTGTGGCACTGCCGCCTTGGTCACATTGGTGTCAAGCGCATGAAGAAGCTCCATGCAGATGGACTTTTGGAGTCTCTTGATTACGAATCATTTGACACGTGCGAACCATGCCTCATGGGTAAGATGACCAAGACTCCGTTCTCCGGAACAATGGAGCGAGCAACCAACTTATTGGAAATCATACATACCGATGTGTGTGGTCCAATGAGTGTTGAGGCTCGCGGAGGATATCGTTATGTTCTCACTCTCACTGATGATTTAAGTAGATATGGATATGTCTACCTGATGAAACACAAGTCTGAAACCTTTGAAAAGTTCAAGGAATTTCAGAGTGAAGTTGAGAATCAACGTGACAGGAAAATAAAATTCTTACGATCAGATCGTGGTGGAGAATATTTAAGTCACGAATTTGGTACACACTTAAGGAAATGTGGAATAGTTTCACAACTCACGCCGCCTGGAACACCTCAGAGAAATGGTGTGTCCGAACGTCGTAATCGCACTCTATTGGATATGGTGCGATCTATGATGTCTCTTACCGATTTACCGCTCTCATTTTGGGGCTATGCTTTAGAGACTGCCGCATTCACTTTAAATAGGGCTCTGTCTAAATCCATTGAGACGACACCGTATGAATTATGGTTTGGGAAGAAACCTAAGCTGTCGTTTCTAAAAGTTTGGGGATGCGATGCTTATGTCAAGAAACTTCAACCTGAAAAGCTCGAACCCAAGTCGGAAAAATGCATCTTCATTGGATACCCTAAGGAAACTATTGCGTATACCTTCTACCTCAGATCCGAAGGCAAGATCTTCGTTGCTAAGAACGGGTCCTTTCTGGAGAAGGAGTTTCTCTCGAAAGAATTGAGTGGGAGGAAAGTGGAACTTGATGAGGTGATAGTCACCCCTTCCGAACCGGAAAGTAGCGCAGCGCGGGAAAATGTTCCTGTGGTGCCTACACCGACTGGGGAGGAAGTCAATGATGATGATCATGAAGCTTCGGATCAAGTTACTGAACTTCGTAGGTCCACAAGGACACGTTCCGCACCAGAGTGGTACGGCAACCCTGTCCTGGAAATCATGTTGTTAGACAACGGTGAACCTTCGAACTATGAAGAAGCAATGGCGGGCCCGGATTCCGACAAATGGCTAGAAGCCATGAAATCCGAGATAGAATCCATGTATGAAAACAAAGTATGGACTTTGACTGACTTGCCCGAAGAACGGCGAGCCATAGAAAATAAATGGATCTTTAAGAAGAAGACGGACGCAGATGGTAATGTGACCATCTACAAAGCTCGACTTGTCGCTAAGGGTTATCGACAAGTTCAAGGGGTTGACTACGATGAGACTTTCTCACCCGTAGCGAAGCTGAAGTCCGTCCGAATCATGTTAGCAATTGCCGCATACTATGATTATGAGATATGGCAAATGGACGTCAAAACGGCATTCCTTAATGGCTTCCTTAAGGAAGAGTTGTATATGATGCAGCCGGAAGGTTTTGTCGATCCTAAGAATGCTAACAAAGTATGCAAGCTCCAGCGCTCAATCTATGGGCTGGTGCAAGCATCTCGGAGTTGGAACATTCGCTTTGATGAGATGATCAAAGCGTTTGGGTTTACACAGACTTATGGAGAAGCCTGTGTTTACAAGAAAGTGAGTGGGAGCTCTGTAGCATTTCTCATATTATATGTGGATGACATACTATTGATGGGAAATGATATAGAATTCTTGGAAAGTATAAAGGCCTATTTGAATAAGTGTTTTTCAATGAAGGACCTTGGAGAAGCTGCATATATATTAGGCATCAAGATCTATAGAGATAGATCAAGACGCCTCATTGGTCTTTCACAGAGTACATACCTTGACAAAATATTGAAGAAGTTCAGTATGGATCAGTCCAAGAAGGGGTTCTTGCCTGTATTGCAAGGTGTGCAATTGAGCACGGCTCAATGCCCGACCACGGCAGAAGTGTAACATCCCAAATTTTCAATTTGGAATGTTATACATAGATCATCATTGCATATCATGTTTTATTGCATTTTGACAAAATCCTCGATAAATCCTAAGCAACTCAAGGATCCTCGGAGAGAGTTGGGGATTTTCCTGAATTTTTTTCAAATTAATTTTTCCAACGAGGATTTTGGTTTTAATTATTTTCTCTCCGGAAAAATATTTCAATTTTAAATAAACGAGAGGAGAAAATATGACTTCTCCAAAACAATTGAAATACTGGAGGAAAAATGTTAAAAACAATATTTGGGATTTATTTGGATTTTATTTGCAATTTTTATTGCATTAAAAATATTGCATGTTTTCAAAATATTTATTTTTGATTTTAAAAATGTTCACCCTATTCTAGATTTTCTAACTAGATGGGGAAAATTTATTTCATATTTTTCTGATTTTTATTTATTTTTCTACGCAATATTTTCCGTGGAACTTATTTTTTAAAAAAAAAACGCGCCCGCGCCGACTGGGCCAAAGGCCCAGCCGACGGCCCGCCCGCGGCTTCTCCTCCTCCCGCACGGGACCTCGCCGCCCGAGTCCGGCCGCCGCACGACACCGCCGGCCGACCCCTCCCCCAAGTCGCCGCCCCCCTCCTTAAATACCCCC
>NC_057802.1:285094294-285101730 GCF_018294505.1 Triticum aestivum
CGATAGAGTACCCGGAGTGTGCCGCTTGTTACTTCGACTCGCTAGGTTTTGCGGATCATCAGCAAGGCAAGTAACACTTTGATCATATTCCGTTCATACCCAGTTTTATTGCATTAGATCTTTTTCCCCAAACACATTGCATGATTAGGATCTAAATAACTTGTGGGTATCTGGGAAGTAGTTGAGGTAGTACCTATTACCTGTTTTACTTTATCAAACCCTTGGGAGTTACTTCTACGTTGCTATTATATTGCCATGCTATGCTCGTAGACGTGGTTTGGGTTTGAGTGATATTCATGACAGATGTGAGATGTTTAATAATGGTTCAACTTAAGGTGGCAACTAAAACTCACATCTGGGTGGATTGAGGCACCTGGAGAACCCAGTGTTGTCTGTATGTATAAGGTCCGCCACCCAGGCTCAAAGGGATCATAAGATTATTCATGCTAGAAACTTCCGTGTGCAGCCACAAGCTATTATGGGCTCTAGCATAGCTGAGTAGGTTACAGGATCTCTTGAAGAGGTGGACTAGCAGATGTAGGGGAAAGTAGGTGTACCGGTCCATCCAGAGTAAAGAGTGATTGTTTCTGAAAGACCGTGTCTCGGTCATCCGTTTCTCAAACATCATGCCGTGCGAGAATTAAGCGGAGGCGATCGAGTCTTGTGGGGAAAAGTGCACAAACCTCTGCAGAGTGTACAAACTGATCATGATTAGCCGTGTCCCCGGTTATGGACAACTTGAGTATCTAGTATCTGGATTATCATTTGAATCTCATCACTGTGATACTTATAATTAATTTTGTTGGGTTAATGATGTTACTTAATTGGGATTGAGTTGGAGGTACCTTCTCAATGTTTCAACCACCATGATAGTTAAATAAAATTTATTCCTTTGCAGTAGGATAAAATTGGCTTTTCACAAAACTGTAACCATAGAGCCTTTCCACCAGCCATATATGCATATAGTATAGCATTATTATTGTTCATTGCTCTCTATGTGTTACATTGCCAGCATATTCTATGTGCTGACCCGTTTTCGGGCTGCAACGTTTCATGTTGCAGACTTTTCAGACGACGAGTAAGGTGCCTTAGGTCGTGGTCTTATACTCAGTGATGCCGCTGGAGTTGATGGACTCACTTATCTTCCAAGTCTTCCGCTGTTATCGTTATTAGATGGCCTTAAGCCATGTTTTCATACCTAATCTCTTTGGAGATATTCGATGTAATAAGTGTGTGATTGCTACTCTGTTATAAATCCTCCATTTGTACTGTGCGTGTCAGCATTACTGATCCAGGGATGACACTGGTGCACAGCAGCACAGGCCATTTGAGGTCTGGTCGCTACAAAGTTGGTATCAGAGCACACGCTGACTGTAGGACACGACCACTAAGCTTAAGCCTAGAAAACTTCTCTCTTCTCATTTCTGACCCCTCTCCACTTTCTACTCTTTTAGGAATGGCGAATGCAAGGAGCAAGTTCATGCAACCAGATGAAGATACGCTGTTTGGACGACATTTGAAGGAAGTCACCAAGTACTTGAACATAGGAATACCAAGCATCACCGGAACCTACAACGCCACCTTACCTGAAGAGGAGAGCTGGAAGATTCAAGTTATCATTCCAGGAAGGATGTTTAGTGCCATGAGATTGGTTTTCGAAGCACCAACTTGGAGTTTAGGGAAGAGCATGGCCGCACATAGCGCCATGGGACGCATTGGAGAAGTCTATCACCAGGAGCTTAAGGATACGATTTATCAAATTTGTGGACGTCGAGACGCGCAATGGGAGATGATCAAGACCAAGAAGGATGGATCAATTGCAGCTTTCATCCAGGAGCAGAACCAACATATTCGACGCCAGGAGAATCAGATGTGCACGGACAAGGAAGAACTGAAGAAGGCATTCACGAAGATCAAGGAACTCCAAGAAGAACTCAAGACTACACGCAAAGGATTTGGAGGAAATCAACGCACTAGTCGGGAAGATTGACGACCTGGAGAATAAGATTGGATCATTCGTGGGAAATCCAGTGCCAAAAGCAGAAGTCGACGAATGCACTTGTCCGGATAACTACATCATCATCGACGACACCAACTCGGAACCAAGTGAAGACGAATGGATTGATGAAGCTGGAGCAGACATCATGGAGTCTTCAACGGATCAGAATTTTTAGTAGACCACCACATCAGTAGTAGTTTTTCCCCCATTTAGTAGTATAGTTCAAGCACTTTGTAACACTAGTTAGATCGATTGTTTTGCCTTGTTTGGATTGATTGAGTGATATTGATTGAATTTGTCTCATGAGCATATGGGTAGTGTTTTCTCTCTAGACCTCATTCTATTCTTAATTCTCATCTTTTCTAAACCTATCAGATGCCTCCGAGACGCGACACCGGATTTGTTTTCCCGCCAGAGATCACCCAGTTGATTCAGCAACAGAATGCCCTAATGCAAGTGTTAGTGCAGAACCAAGGCAATAACAACAACAACAACCCACCGCCACCACCACCTGTTGATCACTTAGCCCGTTTCTTAAGGCTAAACCCGCCGGTGTTTTCCAGTAGCACCGAGCCGATTGTTGCAGATGATTGGCTCCGCAAAGTTGGAAGGGAGTTGACCACTGCAGGATGCACAGATGCTGAAAGAGTGCGTTTTGCCGCACACCAGCTTGATGGACCCGCAGCATCATGGTGGGAGAATTATACAACCACGCATCCTATTGACACTGTCACATGGGACCAGTTTCAGCAAGCTTTCCGTACAGCTCATGTTTCAGCAGGAGCTATGGCTATGAAGAAGCGTGAGTTTCGCAACCTACGCCAAGGAGGACGCACCGTAGGCCAGTATGTGGAGGATTTCAGTAAGTTAGCACGTTATGCACCAGATGACATTGCTACAGATGCTGCCAAGCAGGAGAAGTTTCTGGAAGGATTGAATGATGAGCTGAGTATGCAGTTGATGGTAGCAACCTTCAACAACTACCAGGAGCTGGTAGATAGAGCTCTCATGATTGAAGGGAAGCAACAGCAGATTGAAAACCGCAAGAGGAAGTATGGACAAGGGAAGTACAATTCTGGAGCCCAGCAGAAGCCACGATTTACCCCGAAGCCGGGAGGACAGTTTCAGCATACCCATGGAGGAGGTAGTTCGCACAACCATAATGGCTCCAAGAATGGTAATGGGAATGGAGGAGGAAACGGACAGAACCGCACCAACCCATCTACCCCAACCAAAAGAGATCTAAGTCACATTACCTGTTTCAAGTGCCAGAAGACGGGACATTACGCTACCGATTGTCCCGAAGCCCAAAATGGAAATGGCAATGGAAGCTCTGGGAAGAAGCCGAACCCGTTCAACAAAGGACATGTGAACCACGTGAGCGTGGAGGAGGTTGAAGCTCAGCCTGATGCAGTAATAGGTAAGTTTTTGGTTAAGTCATTTACTGCAACCGTTCTTTTCAATACTGGTGCATCGCATTCATACATATCAAGGGGATTCGTAAACAAGTTTAAGATGTCCACCCAAGTTCTCAAAAGCCCCATGTTAGTAACCTCGCCAGGAGCAGAGTATATGGCCACCCAAGGATGTTTTCAGATACCGTTGGCCATTGGTAGGCATGTTTTCCCCTCAGACCTCATTGTTTTGGAATCGCAAGGCTTGGATGTGATTTTGGGAATGGATTGGCTATCGTTGTATGGAGGAAACATCGATTGTGCCAGCAAGACGATTTTGCTTACCACCCCGGAAGGAAAAAGGATCAAGTATGTATCCAGGCATATGCCGAAGAGGACTCAAGTGAATTCCTTATCAGGAGTTGTACAGGAGGAAGTACCAGTGGTGAAGGACTATCCGGATGTATTTCCAGAAGAGTTGCCAGGCATGCCACCAGATAGAGACATTGAGTTCTTGATTGAACTTTTGCCAGGCACAGGGCCAATATCTAAGAGACCGTACAGGATGCCCGCAAAGGATTTGGAAGAAATTAAGAAGCAGATCAAGGAGTTACTGGATAAAGGCTATATTCGCCCAAGTTCGTCACCTTGGGGATCACCAGTACTTCTAGTAGAGAAGAAAGATGGATCACTAAGGATGGTTGTTGATTACCGAGGATTGAATGAAGTGACCATCAAAAACAAGTACCCACTGCCGATGATCAATGATTTGTTTGACCGCTTGCAAGGAGCTAAAGTATTTTCCAAGATCGATCTACAATCAGGATATCATCAGTTAAAGATTCGAGAACAGGATATACCTAAGACGGCATTTACCACCAGATATGGATTGTATGAGTATATGGTTATGTCATTTGGACTGACTAACGCACCGGCCTATTTCATGAACCTGATGAACAAAGTGTTTATGGAGTTTTTGGATAAGTTCGTCGTGGTATTCATTGATGATATTTTAATCTTTTCCAAGGATGAAGAAGAGCATGAGGAGCATTTACGATTGGTACTTGAGAAGCTCAGAGAACATCAGTTATATGCCAAGTTCAGCAAATGTGAGTTTTGGTTGAAGGAAGTTGGATTCCTTGGACATGTTATTTCTGGAGAAGGAATAGCAGTAGACCCTGCCAAGGTTGACACAGTGACAAGTTGGGAATTGCCCACTACAGTTGGAGAAATCCGGAGTTTTCTTGGACTTGCAGGATACTACCGGAGATTTATCGAGAATTTCTCAAGGATTGCTAAGCCCATGACTGAGCTATTGAAGAAGGACACCAAATTCGATTGGACCGAGGAATGTGAAGCTAGTTTCCAAGAGTTGAAGAAACGATTGGTTACCTCACCAGTGTTGATTCTGCCTGATCAACACAAGGATTATGAAGTTTATTGCGACGCTTCTCGTCGAGGACTTGGAGCAGTGCTTATGCAGGAAGGAAGAGTTGTTTCGTATGCTTCACGACAACTTAAACCCCATGAGAAGAATTATGCTACGCATGATTTGGAATTAGCAGCCGTGGTGCATGCATTGAAGACATGGAGACATTTTCTCATCGGAAACCATTGTGAGGTGTACACGGATCACAAGAGTTTGAAGTACATTTTCACGCAGAAGGAGTTAAACCTCAGACAGAGGAGATGGTTGGAGCTCATCAAAGACTATGATATGAGATTGCATTATCACCCTGGAAAGGCTAACGTAGTAGCAGACGCGTTGAGCCGCAAGAGTCATGTCAACACCCTCATGACAGGAGAGTTACCTCAGGAGTTAGCCGAGGACCTACGTGAGCTATGTTTGGAGATAGTCCCTAGAAGCTATTTAGCGACATTGGAGATTCAGTCTACCTTGATGGAAAGGATCAGAGAAGCTCAGAAGACAGACAAGGAGATTGGAGAGATAAAAGAGAAGATGAGCAAAGGAAAAGCCAAGGGATTTCGTGAGGATGAGCACGATACCTTATGGTTCGAGGACCGCGTATATGTGCCAAATGATCCGGAGATCAGGAAGTTGATTTTGCAAGAAGCCCATGATTCACCGTACTCGATCCACCCAGGAAATACCAAGATGTATTTGGATTTGAAGAATACTTTCTGGTGGACCGGAATGAAGAAGGATATTGCGGAGTATGTAGCAGTTTGTGATGTATGTCAGAGAGTGAAGGCAGAGCATCAGAAGCCAGCAGGATTGCTACAGCCATTGCCGATACCCGAATGGAAGTGGGATAAAATAGGCATGGATTTTATCACAGGATTACCCAGGACTCGTTCAGGCTATGACTCGATATGGGTTGTAGTCGACCGTTTGACGAAAGTGGCTCATTTCATTCCAGTGAAGACCACTTACACCAGTGCTAAGTTGGCAAAGATATACATGACCAGGATAGTATGTTTGCATGGAGTTCTGAGGACCATTGTATCAGACAGAGGAACCCAATTTACCTCGAAGTTTTGGAAGCAGTTACATGAAACGTTGGGAACCAGGCTGGAATTTAGTACAGCTTTTCACCCACAGACAGATGGATAGACCGAGAGAGTCAACCAGATTTTGGAGGACATGTTGAGAGCATGTGCACTAGATTATGGATCTAGTTGGGACGACAATTTGCCATATGCGGAGTTTTCGTATAACAAAAGTTATCAGACCAGTTTGAAGATGGCCCCTTTCGAAGCTTTGTACGGAAGGAGGTGTAGAACACCGTTGTTGTGGGACGAAGTTGGGGACCGTCAGTTGTTTGGACCAGATTTGATTAAGGAGTCTGAACAGAAAGTAAGGTTGATTCGCGATAGGCTCAAGGTAGCCCAGTCCAGGCAGAAGAGTTATGCCGATTCTAAACGAAAGGAGACAGTTCACGAAGTCGGAGACAGAGTGTATCTTCGAGTATCACCACTTCGAGGATTAAAGCGCTTTGGAGTTAAGGGAAAGTTAGCGCCCCGTTTTATCGGACCATACAGAGTGTTGGGACGTATGGGAGAAGTTGCCTACAAGCTGGAATTGCCCGAAGGATTGTCTGGAGTACATGATGTATTTCATGTTTCGCAGTTGAAGAAGTGCCACGCAGAGATGGCTGAGATACCACTAAGAGATACTGTGCCACTAGAAGTGATTCAGTTGGAAAGTGATTTGACTTATGAGGAGAAACCAGTTAAGATTCTCGAGTATGCCAGCCGAGTTACCCGCAGCAAGATTATCAAGTTTTGCAAAGTCCAGTGGAGTCACCATACGGAGGATGAAGCCACCTGGGAGCGAGACGAAGATCTACGGAAAAACCACTCCCACCTGTTTTCTAGCCAACCCGAATCTCGAGGGCGAGATTCATCTTAAGGGGCATAGGTTTGTAACATCCCCAATTTTCAATTTGGAATGTTATACATAGATCATCATTGCATATCATGTTTTATTGCATTTTGACAAAATCCTCGATAAATCCTAAGCAACTCAAGGACCCTCGGAGAGAGTTGGGGATTTTCCCGAATTTTTTTCAAATTAATTTTTCCAACGAGGATTTTGGTTTTAATTATTTTCTCTCCGGAAAAATATTTCAATTTTAAATAAACGAGAGGAGAAATTATGACTTCTCCAAAACAATTGAAATACTGGAGGAAAAATGTTAAAAACAATATTTGGGATTTATTTGCAATTTTTATTGCATTAAAAATATTGCATGTTTTCAAAATATTTATTTTTGATTTTAAAAATGTTCACCCTATTCTAGATTTTCTAACTAGACGGGGAAAATTTATTTCATATTTTTCTGATTTTTATTTATTTTTCTACGCAATATTTTCCGCAGAACTTATTTAAAAAAAAACGCGCCCGCGCCGGCTGGGCCAAAGGCCCAGCTGACGGCCCGCCCGCGGCCTCTCCTCCTCCCGCACGGGACCTCGCCGCCCGAGTCCGGCCGCCGCACGACACCGCCGGCCGACCCCTCCCCCAAGTCGCCGCCCCCCATCCTTAAATACCCCCCTCTCTTCTCTCCTCACCCCGAGCCGCC
>NC_057802.1:285102161-285142136 GCF_018294505.1 Triticum aestivum
CCCGAGCCCGCCGCCGAGCCCCGCCCCGCCGGAGCCCCTCGCCGGAGCCCGCCCGACGAGGTACTGCCGCCGGCCGTTTTCCCGTCGTTGACCGGTTTTCTGTAAAAAAAAACCCTAGATCGGTTTTTTTCGGTTTTCTTATTTCGCGAGTGTTCACCGAACCGTTCGTTTTAACGAACGCGTTCGTCGGTTTTTCTCTGTTAACGAACGTCCGTTATTTAACCGTTCGTCCGTTTTTCTTTTTCGTCGGATTTTCTCGTTATTTTCTCAGATTCGATTTCTGATCGAATTTTCGATTCTGTTTAACTTCTCGCTCGTTTATCGGAATCAGGCGATTCAAGCGCCTAGAGTTTCATCTCGAAATTCTCTTTCCGTTTAACCTACTCAAACAAATTTTTGCTACAGTAAAATTTGACCTAGATCCAGATTAGCAAACGAAGTTTCTTTCTTTCGCCGTTTGACTTCCGTTGCTTCTTTCGAGTTGATTCTTTTTGCAAACCGGAGTTCTTAAGTTGAATTTTCTGGTTGGATCTTTCATTCGAGTTTTACCTGTGCATTAGTTGAGTACTGATTGTATGCTTGTTTGTTTACGATAGAGTACCCGGAGTGTGCCGCTTGTTACTTCGACTCGCTAGGTTTTGCGGATCATCAGCAAGGCAAGTAACACTTTGATCATATTCCGTTCATACCCAGTTTTATTGCATTAGATCTTTTTCCCCAAACACATTGCATGATTAGGATCTAAATAACTTGTGGGTATCTGGGAAGTAGTTGAGGTAGTACCTATTACCTGTTTTACTTTATCAAACCCTTGGGAGTTACTTCTACGTTGCTATTATATTGCCATGCTATGCTCGTAGACGTGGTTTGGGTTTGAGTGATATTCATGACAGATGTGAGATGTTTAATAATGGTTCAACTTAAGGTGGCAACTAAAACTCACATCTGGGTGGATTGAGGCACCTGGAGAACCCAGTGTTGTCTGTATGTATAAGGTCCGCCACCCAGGCTCAAAGGGATCATAAGATTATTCATGCTAGAAACTTCCGTGTGCAGCCACAAGCTATTATGGGCTCTAGCATAGCTGAGTAGGTTACAGGATCTCTTGAAGAGGTGGACTAGCAGATGTAGGGGAAAGTAGGTGTACCGGTCCATCCAGAGTAAAGAGTGATTGTTTCTGAAAGACCGTGTCTCGGTCATCCGTTTCTCAAACATCATGCCGTGCGAGAATTAAGCGGAGGCGATCGAGTCTTGTGGGGAAAAGTGCACAAACCTCTGCAGAGTGTACAAACTGATCATGATTAGCCGTGTCCCCGGTTATGGACAACTTGAGTATCTAGTATCTGGATTATCATTTGAATCTCATCACTGTGATACTTATAATTAATTTTGTTGGGTTAATGATGTTACTTAATTGGGATTGAGTTGGAGGTACCTTCTCAATGTTTCAACCACCATGATAGTTAAATAAAATTTATTCCTTTGCAGTAGGATAAAATTGGCTTTTCACAAAACTGTAACCATAGAGCCTTTCCACCAGCCATATATGCATATAGTATAGCATTATTATTGTTCATTGCTCTCTATGTGTTACATTGCCAGCATATTCTATGTGCTGACCCGTTTTCGGGCTGCAACGTTTCATGTTGCAGACTTTTCAGACGACGAGTAAGGTGCCTTAGGTCGTGGTCTTATACTCAGTGATGCCGCTGGAGTTGATGGACTCACTTATCTTCCAAGTCTTCCGCTGTTATCGTTATTAGATGGCCTTAAGCCATGTTTTCATACCTAATCTCTTTGGAGATATTCGATGTAATAAGTGTGTGATTGCTACTCTGTTATAAATCCTCCATTTGTACTGTGCGTGTCAGCATTACTGATCCAGGGATGACACTGGTGCATAGCAGCACAGGCCATTTGAGGTCTGGTCGCTACAAGAAGATATAGAAGAGATGAGTGTCATCCCCTATGCCTCGGCCATAGGGTCTATTATGTATGCCATGCTGTGTACCAGACCTGATGTAAACCTTGCCGTAAGTTTGGTAGGAAGGTACCAAAGTAATACCGGCAAGGAACACTGGACAGCGGTCAAGAATATCCTGAAGTACCTGAAGAGGACTAAGGATATGTTTCTCGTTTCTGGAGGTGACGAAGAGCTCGTCGTAAAGGGTTACGTCGACGCTAGCTTCGACACAGATCTGGATGACTCGAAGTCACAGACCGGATACGTGTATATTTTGAATGGAGGAGCAGTAAGCTGGTGCAGTTGCAAGCAAAGCGTCGTGGCGGGATCTACATGTGAAGCGGAGTACATGGCAGCCTCGGAGGCAGCACAGGAAGCAGTCTGGATGAAGGAGTTCATTACCGACCTAGGGGTGATTCCCAATGCGTCGGGCCCAATGACTCTCTTCTGTGACAACACTGGAGCTATTGCCCTTGCGAAGGAGCCCAGGTTTCACAGGAAGACCAGGCATATCAAGCGTCGCTTCAACTCCATTCGTGAAAGTGTTCAAAATGGAGACATAGATATTTGTAAAGTACACACGGACCTGAATGTAGCAGATCCGTTGACTAAACCTCTCCCTAGGGCAAAACATGATCAACACCAGGACGCAATGGGTGTTCGATTCATCACAATGTAACTAGATTATTGACTCTAGTGCAAGTGGGAGACTATTGGAAATATGCCCTAGAGGCAATAATAAATGGTTATTATTATATTTCTTTGTTCATGGTAATTGTCTATTATTCATGCTATAATTGTATTGTCCGGAAATCGTGATACATGTGTGAATACATAGACCAC
This sequence comes from Triticum aestivum, assembly GCF_018294505.1. Taxonomy (NCBI): domain Eukaryota; kingdom Viridiplantae; phylum Streptophyta; class Magnoliopsida; order Poales; family Poaceae; genus Triticum; species Triticum aestivum. The sequence continues at coordinate 285,104,968 of NC_057802.1, forward strand.
AACCTGTCCCTAGTAAGCCTCTAGTTGACTAGCTCGTTGATCAACAGATAGTCACGGTTTCCTGACTATGGACATTGGATGTCATTGATAACGGGATCACATCATTAGGAGAATGATGTGATGGACAAGACCCAATCCTAAGCATAGCATAAAAGATCGTGTAGTTTCGTTTGCTAGAGCTTTTCCAATGTCAAGTATCTTTTCCTTAGACCATGAGATCGTGCAACTCCCGGATACCGTAGGAGTGCTTTGGGTGTGCCAAACATCACAACGTAACTGGGTGACTATAAAGGTGCACTACGGGTATCTCCGAAAGTGTCTGTTGGGTTGGCACGGATCGAGACTGGGATTTGTCACTCCGTGTGACGGAGAGGTATCTCTGGGCCCACTCGGTAATGCATCATCATAATGAGCTCAATGTGACTAAGGCGTTAGTCATGGGATCATGCATTGCGGTACGAGTAAAGAGACTTGCCGGTAACGAGATTGAACAAGGTATTGGGATACCGACGATCGAATCTCGGGCAAGTAACATACCGATTGACAAAGGGAATTGCATACGGATTGATTGAATCCTCGACACCGTGGTTCATCCGATGAGATCATCGTGGAACATGTGGGAGCCAACATGGGTATCCAGATCCCGCTGTTGGTTATTGACCGGAGAGGCGTCTCGGTCATGTCTGCATGTCTCCCGAACCCGTAGGGTCTACACACTTAAGGTCCGGTGACGCTAGGGTTGTAGAGATACATGTATGCGGAAACCCAAAAGTTGTTCGGAGTCCCGGATGAGATCCCGGACGTCACGAGAGGTTCCGGAATGGTCTGGAGGTGAAGAATTATATATAGGAAGTCAAGTTTCGGCCACCGGGAAAGTTTCGGGGGTTACTAGTATTGTACCGGGGCCACCGGAAGGGTCCCGGGGGTCCACCGGGTGGGGCCACCTATCCCGGAGGGCCCCGTGGGCTGAAAGTGGAAGGGAACCAGCCCTTTGTGGGCTGGGGCGCACCCCTTGGGCCTCCCCCATGCGCCTAGGGTTGGGAACCCTAGGGGGGGAGCTTCCCCCTTGCCTTGGGGGGCAAGGCAACCCCTTCCCCCCTTGGCCGCCGCCCCCCTTGGAGATCCCATCTCCCAGGGCCGGTGCACCCCCCAGGGGCCTATATAAAGGGGGGGAGGGAGGGCAGCAACCTACAGCTTTGGGCGCCTCCCTCCTCCCCTGCAACACCTCTCTCTCTCTCGCAGAAGCTCGACGAAGCCCTGCCGGAGACCCGCTACATCCATCACCACGCCGTCGTGCTGTTGGATCTCCATCAACCTCTCCTTCCCCCTTGCTGGATCAAGAAGGAGGAGACGTCGCTGCACCGTACGTGTGTTGAACGCGGAGGTGCCGTCCGTTCGGCACTCGGTCAGCGGTGATTTGGATCACGGCGAGTACGACACCGTCATCCACGTTCATTGGAACGCTTCCGCTCGCGATCTACAAGGGTATGTAGATGCACTCCCTTCCCCTCGTTGCTAGTAGACTCCATACATGCATCTTGGTGAACGTAGGAAAATTTTAAATTATGCTACGATTCCCAACAGTTGGGGAGGGGAGGGGCTGCGCCTTGGATGTGGTGCTGCAGCCCTCCCCTCACCCCTCTATTTATAGGGAGAAGGGGGAAGGGGGCCGGCCCCTCTAGATGAGATATAGAGGGGGGGCGGCGGCCAAGGGGGGAGGGAGCTTGCCCCCCAAGCAAGGGGGGCGCCCCCCTTTTAGGGTTCCCCCCAAACCCTAGGCGCATGGGCCCTAGGGGGGTTGGCGCCCAGCCCACTAAGGGCCGGTTCCCTTCCACCTACAGCCCATAAGGCCCTCCGGGGCAGGTGGACCCTCCCGGTGGACCCCCGGAACCCCTCCGGCGGTCCCGGTACAATACCGGTATACCCCTGAATATTTCCGGTGACCGTATGGTGACTTCCCATATATAAATCTTTACCTCCGGACCATTCCGGAACTCCTCGTGATGTCCGGGATCTCATCCGGGACTCCGAACAACATTCGGTAATCACATACAAACCTTCCTTATAACCCTAGCGTCATCGAACGTTAAGTGTGTAGACCCTACGGGTTCGGGAATCATGCAGACATGACCGAGACACCTCTCTAGCCAATAACCAACAGCGGGATCTGGATACCCATGTTGGCTCCCACATGTTCCACGATGATCTCATCGGATGAACCACGATGTCGAGGATTCAAGCAATCCCGTATACAATTCCCTTTGTCAATCGGTACTTTACTTGCCCGAGATTCGATCGTCGGTATCCCAATACCTCATTCAATCTCGTTACCGGCAAGTCACTTTACTCGTTCCGTAATGCATGATCCCGTGACTAACTACTTAGTCACATTGAGCTCATTATGATGATGCAATACCGAGTGGGCCCAGAGATACCTCTCCGTCATACGGAGTGACAAATCCCAGTCTCGATTCGAGCCAACCCAACAGACACTTTCGGAGATACCTGTAGTGCACCTTTATAGCCACCCAGTTACGTTATGACGTTTGGTACACCCAAAGCATTCCTACGGTATCCGGGAGTTCCACGATCTCATGGTCTAAGGAAATGATACTTGACATTAGAAAAGCTTTAGCAAACGAACTACACGATCTAGTGCTATGCTTAGGATTGGGTCTTGTCCATCACATCATTCTCCTAATGATGTGATCCCGTTATCAATGACATCCAATGTCCATGGTCAGGAAACCGTAACCATCTATTGATCAACGAGCCAGTCAACTAGAGGCTCACTAGGGACATGTTATGGTCTATGTATTCACACATGTATTACGATTTCCGGATAACACAATTAAAGCATGAACAATAGACAATTATCATGAACAAGGAAATATAATAATAACCATTTTATTATTGCCTCTAGGGCATATTTCCAACAGTCTCCCACTTGCACTAGAGTCAATAATCTAGTTACATTGTGATGAATCGTACACCCATAGAGTTCTGGTGTTGATCATGTTTCGCTCGTGGAAGAGGTTTAGTCAACGGATCTGCGACATTCAAATCCGTATGCACTTTACAAACATCTATGTCTCCATTTTGAACATTTTCACGAATGGAGTTGAAGCGACGCTTGATGTGCCTGGTCTTCTTGTGAAACCTGGGCTCCTTGGCAAGGGCAATAGCTCCAGTGTTGTCACAGAAGAGAGTCATCGGCCCCGATGCATTGGGAATAACTCCTAGGTGGGCAATGAGCTCCTTCATCCAGATTGCTTCATGTGCTGCCTCCGAGGCTGCCATGTACTCTGCTTCACATGTAGATCCCGCCACGACGCTTTGCTTGCAACTGCACCAGCTGACTGCCCGCCCATTCAAAATGTACACGTATCCGGTTTGTGACTTAGAGTCATCCAGATCTGTGTCGAAGCTAGCATCGACGTAACCCTTTACGATGAGCTCTTCGTCACCTCCATAAACGAGAAACATATCCTTAGTCCTTTTCAGGTACTTCAGGATGTTCTTAACCGTTGTCCAGTGTTCCATGCCGGGTTTACTTTGGTACCTTCCTGCCAAACTTACGGCAAGGTTTACATCAGGTCTGGTACACAGCATGGCATACATAATAGACCCTATGGCCGAGGCATAGGGGACGACACTCATCTTTTCTCTATCTTCTGTCGTGATTGGGCATTGAGCCGTGCTCAATCTCACACCTTGCAATACAGGCAAGAACCCCTTCTTGGGCTGATCCATATTGAACTTCTTCAATATCTTGTCAAGGTATGTGCTTTGTGAAAGACCTATGAGGCGTCTCGATCTATCTCTATAGATCTTGATGCCTAATATGTAAGCAGCTTCTCCAAGGTCCTTCATTGAAAAGCACTTATTCAAGTAGGCCTTTATACTTTCCAAGAATTCTATATCATTTCCCATCAATAGTATGTCATCCACATATAATATGAGAAATGCTACAGAGCTCCCACTCACTTTCTTGTAAACACAGGCTTCTCCATAAGTCTGTGTAAACCCAAACGCTTTGATCATCTCATCAAAGCGAATGTTCCAACTCCGAGATGCCTGCACCAGCCCATAGATTGAGCGCTGGAGCTTGCATACTTTGTCAGCATTCTTAGGATCGACAAAACCTTCCGGCTGCATCATATACAATTCTTCCTTAAGGAAGCCGTTAAGGAATGCCGTTTTGACGTCCATTTGCCATATTTCATAATCGTAGAATGCGGCAATTGCTAACATGATTCGGACGAACTTCAGCTTCGCTACGGGTGAGAAGGTCGCATCGTAGTCAACTCCTTGAACTTGTCGATAACCCTTCGCGACAAGTCGAGCTATATAGATGGTAACATTTCCATCCGCGTCCGTCTTCTTCTTAAAGATCCATTTATTTTCTATCGCTCGCCGATCATCGGGCAAGTCTGTCAAAGTCCATACTTTGTTTTCATGCATGGATCCTATCTCGGATTGCATGGCTTCAAGCCATTTGTTGGAATCTGGGCCCGCCATTGCTTCTTCATAGTTCGAAGGTTCACCGTTGTCCAACAACATGATTTCCAGGACAGGGTTGTCGTACCACTCTGGTGCGGAACATGTCCTTGTGGACCTACGAAGTTCAGTGGTAACTTGATCATGATCGTCATCATTAACTTCCTCTCTAGTCGGTGCAGGCACCACAGAAACATTTTCTTGTGCTGCGCTACTTTCTGGTTCGAGAGGGGTCATCTCATCAAGTTCCACTTTCCTCCCACTTACTTCTTTCGAGAGAAACTCTTTCTCTAGAAAGGACCCGTTCTTGGCAACGAAGATCTTGCCTTCGGATCTGAGGTAGAAGGTATACCCAATGGTTTCCTTAGGGTATCCTATGAAGACGCATTTTTCCGACTTGGGTTCGAGCTTTTCAGGTTGAAGTTTCTTGACATAAGCATCGCATCCCCAAACTTTAAGAAACGACAACTTAGGTTTCTTTCCAAACCATAATTCATACGGTGTCGTCTCAACGGATTTCGACGGAGCCCTATTTAAAGTGAATGCGGCAGTCTCTAAAGCATAACCCCAGAATGATAGCGGTAGATCGGTAAGAGACATCATAGATCGCACCATATCCAATAGAGTGCGATTACGACGTTCGGACACACCATTACGCTGAGGTGTTCCAGGCAGCGTGAATTGTGAAACAATTCCACATTTCCTTAAGTGTGTGCCAAATTCGTGACTCAAATATTCCCCTCCATGATCTGATCGTAAGAACTTTATTTTCCTGTCACGTTGATTCTCAACCTCACTCTGAAATTCCTTGAACTTTTCAAAGGTCTCAGACTTGTGTTTCATTAAGTAGACATACCCATATCTACTCAAGTCATCAGTGAGGGTGAGAACATAACGATAGCCACCACGAGCCTCAACGCTCATTGGACCGCACACATCAGTATGTATGATTTCCAATAAGTTGGTTGCTCACTCCATTGTTCCGGAGAACGGAGTCTTGGTCATTTTGCCCATGAGGCATGGTTCGCACGTGTCAAATGATTCATAATCAAGAGACTCCAAAAGTCCATCTGCATGGAGTTTCTTCATGCGTTTGACACCAATGTGACCAAGGCGGCAGTGCCACAAGTATGTGGGACTATCATTATCAACCTTACATTTCTTGGCATTCGCACTATGAATATGTGTAACATCACGTTCGAGATTCATTAAGAATAAACCATTGACCAGCGGGGCATGACCATAAAACATATCTCTCATATAAATAGAACAACCATTATTCTCGGATTAAATGAGTAGCCATCTCGCATAAAACGAGATCCAGATACAATGTTCATGCTCAAAGCTGGCACTAAATAACAATTATTGAGGTTTAAAACTAACCCCGTAGGTAAATATAGAGGTAGCGTGCCGACGGCGATCACATCGACCTTAGAACCATTCCCGACGCGCATCGTCACCTCATCCTTCGCCAGTCTCCGCTTATTCTGCAGCTCCTGCTTTGAGTTACAAATATGAGCAACCGCACCAGTATCAAATACCCAGGAGCTACTACGAGCGCTGGTTAGGTACACATCAATAACATGTATATCACATATACCTTTGGTATTGCCGGCCTTCTTATCCGCTAAGTACTTGGGGCAGTTCCGCTTCGAGTGACCGTTTCCCTTGCAATAAAAGCACTCAGTCTCAGGCTTGGGTCCATTCTTTGTCTTCTTCCCGGCAGCTTGCTTACCGGGCGCGGCAACTCCCTTGCCGTCTTTCTTGAAGTTCTTCTTACCCTTGCCTTTCTTGAACTTAGTGGTCTTATTCACCATCAACACTTGATGTTCCTTTTTGATCTCCACCTCCGCTGATTTCAGCATTGAATATACCTCAGGAATGGTCTTTTCCATCCCCTGCATATTGAAGTTCATCACAAAGCTCTTGTAGCTAGGTGGGAGCGACTGAAGGATTCTGTCAACGACCGCGTCATCTGGGAGATTAACTCCCAGCTGAGACAAGCGGTTGTGCAACCCAGACATTTTGAGTATGTGTTCGCTGACGGAACTATTCTCCTCCATCTTACAACTGTAGAACTTGTCGGAGACTTCATATCTCTCAACCCAGGCATGAGCTTGGAAAACCATTTTCAGCTCTTGGAACATCTCATATGCTCCGTGCTGCTCGAAACGCTTTTGGAGCCCCGGTTCTAAGCTGTAAAGCATGCCGCACTGAACCAGGGAATAATCATCAACACGTGTTTGCCAGGCGTTCATAACGTCTTGGTTTGCTGGGACGGGTGCTTCACCTAGCGGTGCTTCAAGGACATATGCTTTCTTGGCAGCTATGAGGATGATCCTCAAGTTCCGGGCCCAGTCCGTATAGTTGCTACCATCGTCTTTCTGCTTGGTTTTCTCTAGGAATGCGTTGAAGTTGAGGTTGACATTAGCGTGGGCCATTTGATCTACAAGACATATTGTAAAGATTTTAGACTAGGTTCATGATAATTAAGTTCATCTAATCAAATTATTAATGAACTCCCACTCAGACAGACATCCCTCTAGTCATCTAAGTGATTCATGATGCGAGTCAACTAGGCCATGTCCGATCATCACGTGAGACGGACTAGTCATCATCGGTGAACATCTTCATGTTGATCGTATCTGCTATACGACTCATGCTCGACCTTTCGGTCTCTTGTGTTCCGAGGCCATGTCTGTACATGCTAGGCTCGTCAAGTCAACCTAAGTGTATTGCGTGTGTAAATCTGGCTTACACCCGTTGTATGCGAACGTTAGAACCTATCACACCCGATCATCACGTGGTGCTTCGGAACAACGAACCTTCACAACGGTGCACAGTTAGGGGGAACACTTTCTTGAAATTTTAGCGAGGGATCATCTTATTTATGCTACCGTCGTTCTAAGCAAATAAGATATAAAACATGATAAACATCACATGCAATCAAATAGTGACATGATATGGCCAATATCATTTTGCTCCTTTTGATCTCCATCTTCGGGGCGCCATGTTCATCATCGTCACCGGAATGACACCATGATCTCCATCATCGTGTCTTCATGAAGTTGTCTCGCCAACTATTACTTCTACTACTATGGCTAACGGTTAGCAATAAAGTAAAGTAATTACATGACGTTTCAGTTGACACGCAGGTCATAAATAAATTAAGACAACTCCTATGGCTCCTGCCGGTTGTCATACTCATCGACATGCAAGTCGTGATTCCTATTACAAGAACATGATCAATCTCATACATCACATCCTTCTGGCCATATCACATCACATGACACTTGCTGCAAAAACAAGTTAGACGTCCTCTAATTGTTGTTGCAAACTTTTACGTGGCTGCTATAGGTTTCTAGCAAGAACGTTTCTTACCTACGCCAAAACCACAACGTGATATGCCAATTTCTATTTACCCTTCATAAGGACCCTTTTCATCGAATCCGATCCGACTAAAGTGGGAGAGACAGACACCCGCTAGCCACCTTATGCAACTAGTGCATGTCAGTCGGTGGAACCTGTCTCACGTAAGCGTACGTGTAAGGTCGGTCCGGGCCGCTTCATCCCACGATGCCGCCGAATCAAGATAAGACTAGTAACGGCAAGTAACTTGACAAAATCGACGGCCACAACAACTTGTGTTCTACTCGTGCATAGAAACTACGCATAGACCTAGCTCATGATGCCACTGTTAGGGATCATAGCAGAAATTAAAATTTTCTATGCATCACCAAGATCAATCTATGGAGTTTACTAGCAACGAGAAGGGAGGAGTACATCTACATACCCTTGTAGATCGCGAGCGGAAGCGTTCAATAGAACGGGGTTGATGGAGTCGTACTCGTCGTGATCCAAATCACCGATGATCCAAGCGCCGAACGGACGGCACCTCCGCGTTCAACACACGTACGGAGCGGTGACGTCTCCCACGCCTTTATCCAGCAAGGATGAGGGAGAGATTGAGGAATAAGGCTCCAACAGCAGCACGACGGCGTGGTGGTGGTGGAGTGACAGTTCTCCGGCAGGGCTTCGCCAAGCACACGCGGAGGAAGAGAGGTGTTGGGGAGGGGAGGGGCTGCGCCTTGGATGTGGTGCTGCAGCCCTCCCCTCACCCCTCTATTTATAGGGAGAAGGGGGAAGGGGGCCGGCCCCTCTAGATGAGATCTAGAGGGGGGGGGCGGCCAAGGGGGGAGGGAGCTTGCCCCCCAAGCAAGGGGGGCGCCCCCCTTTTAGGGTTCCCCCCAAACCCTAGGCGCATGGGCCCTAGGGGGGTTGGCGCCCAGCCCACTAAGGGCTGGTTCCCTTCCACCTACAGCCCATAAGGCCCTCCGGGGTAGGTGGACCCCCGGAACCCCTCCGGTGGTCCCGGTACAATACCGGTATACCCCTGAATATTTCCGGTGACCGTATGGTGACTTCCCATATATAAATCTTTACCTCCGGACCATTCCGGAACTCCTCGTGACGTCCGGGATCTCATCCGGGACTCCGAACAACATTCGGTAATTACATACAAACCTTCCTTGTAACCCTAGCGTCATCGAACCTTAAGTGTGTAGACCCTACGGGTTCGGGAATCATGCAGACATGACCGAGACACCTCTCTAGCCAATAACCAACAGCGGGATCTGGATACCCATGTTGGCTTCCACATGTTCCACGATGATCTCATCGGATGAACCATGATGTCGAAGATTCAAGCAATCCCGTATACAATTCCCTTTGTCAATCGGTACTTTACTTGCCCGAGATTCGATCGTCGGTATCCCAATACCTCGTTCAATCTCGTTACCGGCAAGTCACTTTACTCGTTCCGTAATGCATGATCCCGTGACTAACTACTTAGTCACATTGAGCTCATTATGATGATGCAATACCGAGTGGGCCCAGAGATACCTCTCCGTCATACGGAGTGACAAATCCCAGTCTCGATCCGAGCCAACCCAACAGACACTTTCGGATATACCTGTAGTGCACCTTTATAGCCACCCAGTTACGTTGTGACGTTTGGTACACCCAAAGCATTCCTACGGTATCCGGGAGTTGCACAATCTCATGGTCTAAGGAAATGATACTTGACATTAGAAAAGCTTTAGCAAACGAACTACATGATCTAGTGCTATGCTTAGGATTGGGTCTTGTCCATCACATCATTCTCCTAATGATGTGATCCCGTTATCAATGACATCCAATGTCCATGGTCAGGAAACCGTAACCATCTATTGATCAACGAGCTAGTCAACTAGAGGCTCACTAGGGACATGTTATGGTCTATGTATTCACACATGTATTACGATTTCCGGATAACACAATTAAAGCATGAACAATAGACAATTATCATGAACAAGGAAATATAATAATAACCATTTTATTATTGCCTCTAGGGCATATTTCTAACAGACGACTGCCTTGCCCCCCGATGCTCTATTCGCGAACAATTTTCACCGATGATTTGGTATGCGGAAAAATGTGTTTGACCGCCTCAACAATGGCGTCCAGGCCTACGATGACTACTTCATCTTAAAGAAGGATGTTGTAGGAAGAATTGGATCTCTGGTAACCAGAAGTGCACTATTGCATTGCAGATGCTTGCATATGGCACGGCCACAGATTCGTGGGATGAGTACCTCCGGATGTTCGAGAGCACATGCAGAGATGACATGGTCAGATTTGCTACTGTGATGGTCGGGGTGTTTGGCCTCGGTACATGAGAGAACCAACTGCCGCAGACGCTGAAAGCTCATCACACTCTCGGAAGCAAGAGGATGGCCAAGTATGCTTGAATCTCTTGATTGCACACACTGAAGGTGAAAAAACTGCTCATATGCTCTACAAGGGCAATATCCGGACCATTTTAAAAAGTGCACCAAGATTCTATATGAAGTTGCATCACATGACCTCTGGATTTGGCATGCTTTCTTTGCTTGCCCGGATCTCACAATAACTTCAGTGTGCCGCAATGGTCTTAATTGTTTGTTAGCTTGACTGAAGGACAAGCTCTGTCATGCAACTATGCTATCAATGGGCATGACTACAACATGGGATAGTATCAGGTTGACGGTTTCCTCCATGGGCGACCTTCTTCAAAACCATCTCTGAGCCAGCTGGTCGGAGAAGAGCTAATCTCACCCAAACAAAAAGGGGCTAGAGGGGATGTGGAGAGGGCATTTGAAGTGATCCAAGCTCGTTTTGCAGTTGCTCGAGGAACTGCAAAAATATGGGATCCAGAGCCCTTGTGGGAGAGGATGAGATGTTGTGTGATTATGCACAACATGATCGTGGAAGATGAGGGTGAAGATGTTGCCTGATGTCTGAACTTTGACAAGATGTTAGATCCAATCCAACATGCAAATCAGAATTCAACCACGTTTGATGAGTTTGTCCAAATGTATCAACAAATTCGACTTCGAGCACATCACGAGAAGCTAGGAAGATCTGACTGAGCATTTATCTACGCTTTAAGGGGACAAATAGAACATATGTGAGATTTGAATTCAAGTTTGAACTATTTTATTTTAAAAAGTAGTTGGATTCTAATATTTGCATTTGAACTAGTATCGCATTTGAGTGTTTTCACTCATCGAATATTTGATATGCTATTATTTCGAGGTCAGTAAACTTTAAAGAAAAAACAAGGACATGCATTTGGGGACTGGGTTCGATTGTCGGTTCCCGTATCACTATCCACATACGAGTTCGGACCAGTCTGCAGACAGATACTATGTCCCTTTTGAGAGTCGAAGTTGGAGATGCCCTAATGGAGTGATGGAGGTCCGGTGACTCCTCTAATCTTTGCCTTGAGGCTGATTGCAGCAACTCACTGTCCAGTACATTTTCACGAGATATTATTGACTTGAAGTGAAGCATTAAGCGGATACAAACAAAATGAACACATACCCAGTCTCGGCATAGATGGGATGTACACATCCAACATTGATGCACACACATAAGAAAGCACGGCGCTAAGAGCAAAACCATACAAGAATAAATATATGCATTAAGTAAGAACAAAACACCCCAAACCAATCAAAACAACGATCGATAAGCCACCTCAATGACCATATCCTCACCAACCATCTATTGACACCACAAGAACAACCATCTATTACCAAGTGATACCTAATCATTCTAGGAGACACCACTCTCCAAAAGCTAATATATGTTGTGTTGATGATGAACTCCTTGCTATTGTGCTTCAAAAGATAGTCTCCTCAACACTCAATCACTCTCTCACAGATTTGGCATGGTGGTAGGAGAAGGATTGAAGTGGAAAGCAACTTGAGGGGGCTAGAAACCAAGGATCAAAAGTTGGAGTGGAATCCCCTTGATTTCAACACAAGTGTAGGTGGTTCTGTCTTAGAAAATGGATATGGGAACTGGTACTTTCGTCCTGGTTGCTCTCACTGAGAGTTGGTGGAATGGTTGGGGTCTATATAGGCAGCACCAAAATCTAACCGTTACACACCTTTATGCACAACTCGGTGGGATCGGGTGGAATCACTCGATGGGACCTATTAGTGCAAAAGGTTTGAACTTTAGGCTTTTCGATGAGACCGGGTGAAATAGCTTGGGGAGACCAATGGGTGATGACCTAAGCACTTTCCACACTCCGGTGAGACCGATCGAATCCACTCAGAAATTCCGAGATGAAATCAATAAGCAACGGAAGGTTGGCACGTGCACTTCTGTGGGACTGAATGTCATCTCGGTGAGATCGAGTGGCGAGGGTTTAGGCAGTGGCTCTATCAAGTGTATCTCGGTGAGTCCAGGTAGATGTGTATCGGTGGGACCGAGTTTGACTTTAGGGTTTTGGACATATAAGAATGTGATGGTGTGGCTGAGGATTTTGGGGCAATATCTCCAAGCACTTTGAGCAAATAGACCATGATCAAAACCTCAACCCCTTTAATGTTATTTGCTTTCCTATGGACTCAATGTGATCTTTGATCACTTAACCAAAAATGTACAATCTTGAAGCTTTTTCTAATGTTGTGTCCTTTGCATTTGAGGGGTCCACATTCACATCCATTAACATACCTAAATTGAACTTTCCCAAAATATTCTTTGAATAAACATTAGTTCAATGATGCATATGTTGTATATGAATTACTAAAACCGCCCGGGGATTGGTTGCAGTTCAAGTTTGTTCCATTAATTTATCTTTCTAAAGAATTGATTTCAACACAAAACTGGCTTGAGCGGGTTGTGCCATTGATCTAGAAAAGAAATATGCAAAACACGAAGACATTTATTCATGCAGAGTAATTTATATTAATCATTTTAACATGAATATTACTCCCACTAAAATCAACATCCCTCTGTCGATACTTAGCGATTCAAGATCCAAGATCAATATGTTGATACTTCTCCAACTTATCTATAACTTTTGCTTGTTCCATGCTGTTATATTATCATTCTTGGATGTTTTACAATCATTTTATAGCAACTTTATATCATTTTTTGGGACTAACCTATTGACATAGTGCCGAGTGCCAGTTGCTTTTTTTGCTTGTTTCTTTACTTCGCAGAATATTGGTACCAAACAGAGTCCAAACGCAGTGAAACTTTTTGGAGAGTTTTTATGGACTAGAAGGAACAACTTGGGCCAAAGAAGTACCAGAGGGGTGCCCCGAGGGGGGCACAACCCACCTGGGCGCGCCTGGGCTGGTGGGTTGTGCCCACCTCGGTGGCCTCCTGCGCCGCCTCTTCGCTCTATAAATACCCCAAATATTCCAAAACCCCTAGGGCGACGACGAAACACAACTCCAGCCGCCGCAAGTTCTAGAACCACGAGATCCAATCTAGACACCATCACGGAGGGGTTCATCATCCTCATTGGTGCCTCTTTGATGATGTGTGAGTAGATCGTTGTTGACCTACAGGTCTGTAGCAGTAGCTAGATGGCTTCTTCTCTCTTTTTGATTCTCAATACAATGGTCTCTTGGAGATCTATTTGATGTAACTCTTTTTGTGTTGTGTTTGTTGGGATCCGAGAACTTTGAGTTTATGATCAGATCTATATCCATGAAAGTTATTTGATCTTTTATGCATGATTACTTACAGCCTCGTATTTCTTCTTCGAGTCTTTGGTTTAGTTAGGCCGACTAGATCGATTTTTCTTGCCATGGGAAGAGGTGCTTTGTGATGGGTTCTATCGTGCGGTGTTCTTTCCCAGTGACATAAGGGGCAACAAGACACGCATGTATCGTTGCTATTAAGGATAACAAGATAGGGGCTATTCCTACATGAATAGATCTCATCTACATCATGGCATCATTCTTATTGCGTTACTCGTTTCTCCATGAACTTAATACACTAGATGCATGCTGGATAGCGGTCGATGTGTGGAGCAATAGTAGTAGATGCAGGCAGGGGCCAGTCTACTAATCTTGGACGTGATGCCTATATAATGATCATTGCCTGGATATCGTCATAATTATTTGAGGTTCTATCAATTTCCCAACAATAATTTATTTACCCACCATGTGCTATTTCTTGAGAGAAGCCACTAGTGAAATCTACGACCCCTGAGTCTATTCTTCATCATATTTGCTTTCCAATCTATTATTTGCCACTTTTATTTTCAGATCTATTATTCCAAAAACCCAAAAATACCTTGCTGCACTTTTTATTTGCATATTTTATTTCGTGTTTTATCGAGATCTATTTATCCAATCTACACAATTTTTAGCCCGTCCACTTGACAATTTCTGGCGCCGTTACCCGAAAAAGGGATTGACAACCCCTTATAAGCGTCGGGTTGCAAGTATTTGTTATTGTGTGTAAGTACCATTTACATAGTGTTGCTTGGTTCTTCTACTGGATTGATACCTTGGTTTCATAACTGAGGGAAATACCTACCGTAGCTGTGTTGCATCACCCCTTCCTCTTTTGGGAAATACATACGTAGTTCAAGCGACATCAAAAGGAATTTCTGGCGCTGTTGCCGGGGAGACATCATCAACATCTACCAGGCTCCTAATCACAAATCTCATCTCCTTGCAATTTACATTGTTTGCCATTTGCCTCTCATTTTCATCTCCCCCACTTCACAAAAATTTGCCGTTTTATTCGCCCTCTTTTTTGTTCGTCTTTTTATCGACAGGTCTGTTTTAGTGTGCAATCTTGTTTGCGTAGTTATGATGACTGAAGAAAACACCAAGTTGTGTGATTTTTCCAATACCAATAATAATGATTTTATTAGGACTCCGATTGCTCCTCTCGCCACTAGTGCGGAATCTTGTGATATTAATGCCGCTTTGTTGAATCGTGTTATGAAATATCAATTTTCTGGTACTCCTAATGAGGATGCCGCATCCCATCTTACAACATTCGTAGAATTATGATATGCAAAAGAAAAAAGATGTGGACAATGATATTGTGAAGTTGAAATCATTTCCATTTTCTTTGCGAGATCGTGCAAAAAATTAGGTTTCTTCTTTGCCTCGCAATAGTATCGATTCTTGGGATAAGTGCAAAGATGCTTTTATTACTAAGTATTTTCCGCCCATGAAAATATTTCCCTTAGAACTCAAATCATGAATTTTAAGCAACTTGAGCATGAACTTGTTGTGCAATCTTGGGAAATAATGAAGTTGATGCTAAGAAATTGTCCTACTCATGGGTTAAATCTTTGGATGATCATACAAATATTTTATGCGCGATTGAACTTTGTTCGGAGAAATCTTTTGGATTCTGCCGTGGGTGGTACTTTTATGGAAATTACTTTGGGTGAAGCTACTAAATTGCTTGATAATATTATGGCAAATTATTCACAATGGCATACCGAAAGAGCACCTACTAGTACTTTGAGTGAAAAAGTTGATGCTCTTACTAAATTGGTTGCTAATAAAAGTGCTCCTATTGATCTTAATGATGTGCCTTTGTCTACTTTGATTGAGCAAAATAGTGATCATGTTGATGTGAATTTTGTCTCACGAAACAATTTTAATAACAATGCTTATAGAGGTAATTTTAATCCTAGGCCTTTTCCTCGAAATTCCTCTAATAATTATGGTAATTCCTATGGTAATTCTTCTTAAAATAATAATAGTAACCCCTCTGATCTTGAGAATAATATTAAAGAATTTATCAATGCTCAAAAAGTTTTCAGTAATACGATACAAGAAAAGTTGAATAAGATTGATGATATGTCTAGAAGCATTGATAAAATCTCTCATGATGTAGAAAATCTCAAGTTGAAATTTTTTATACCCAAGGTAGAGGAATCAATTAAGGCCTTATATGTTTCTATGGATGAAAGCAAGAAAAGAACCGCTATGCTTAGAGCTAAAAGAGAATTTTTAGAAAGAGCATTTTCTAGTGATTGCTTTCATAAAAGTGATGAAGATCTTAAAGTGATTAGTGTTTCTTCTATTGATTTTTTGTTTAGTAAGATTAAAATTGATGATAAAGGGACTGAAGAAGAGTCAACTTTAGTTATAAGGCGTCTTGATAATTCGGAGGGTGAAAATCTTGATGAAAAATTTGATAAAAGTGGGTTTGGAGAGGTCAAAACTTTAACTAGTGATGTGCCCACTCGTTTGGATTACAAAGACTTTAATTATGATATTGCTCTTTGATTGATTGTATTTCTTTGTTGCAATCCATGATAAATTCACCCCATGCTTATGAACAAAATAAAGCTTTTACTAAACATATCGTAGATGCCATGATGAAAGCTTTGGAAGAAAAGTTGGAATTAGAGATCTCAATTCCTAGAAAATTACATGATGAATGGGAACCTACCATTAAAGTCAAGATTAAAAATTATGAGTGTTTTGCTTTATGTGATTTGGGTGCTAGTGTTTCCACAATTCCGAAATCTTTATGTGATGTGCTTGGTCTTACCGATATTGAAGAATGTTCTCTTAATTTGCACGTGGCGGATTCCACTATTCAAAAGCCTATGGGAAGAATGAATGATGTTCTTATTATTGCAAATAGGAGTTATGTTCCCATAGATTTTATTGTTCTTGATATTGATTGCAATCCGTCTTGTCCGATTATACTTGGTAGACCATTTTTACGCACTATAGGTGTCGTGATTGATATGAAAGAAGGCAATATTAAATTTTAATTTCCACTAAGAAAGGGAATAGAACACTTCCCTAGAACAAGAATTAATCCACCATATGAATCAATCATGAGGGCCACCTATGGATCTCGAACTAAAGATGACAATACTTAGATCTATGCATTATGCCTAGCTAGGGGCATAAAAAGATAGCGCTTGTTGGGAGGCAACCCAAAGAATAAAATTTATTTTTGCCTTTTGCTTTCTGTCCTTGAGTGTTTGCACACTTATGCCTGTGTTATGATTGTGTTTTTTATGTTTAGTAAGTGTTTGGGCCAAGCAAAGCCTTTGGGATCATGGTGGATGATAGTTGATTTGATCTTGTTGAAAAACACAAACTTTTGCGTCTAGTAAAATAATTTTAATAAATCACAGAAGCGACAAAAAATTCTGAAATTTTTACACAAGATTGATATAAAAAATTCCTACGTTGTCCTAAGTTTTCAGAATTTTTGCAGTTACAAAAGTATACGAAGTTTTCAGATTGCTACAGACTGTTCTATTTTTGACATATTCGATTTTTGTTGCACCGTGTGCTTATTTGATAAATCTATGGCTTGTATCGGGGGGTATGAGCCATAGAAAAGTGGGAATACAGTAGATATAATGCAATAATAAAATATGAATGGGTTTGCAACAGTACTTACAGTGGTGATTTGCTTTGTTATACTAACGTATCTCAGGAAGGTTTTGTTAAGTTTTGTGTGATTGAAGTTTTCAAGTTTTGGGTGAGATCACAATGGATGAAGGAATAAGGAGTAAGAAGAGCCTAAGCTGGGGGATGCTCACGGCACTCCAAGATAATATTCAAGGATAAACAAGCAACTAAGCTTGGGGATGCCACTCGCTCTTTCTTCTAACGACCATCGGTATTTTACTTGGAGCTAT
The DNA here is from genome assembly GCF_018294505.1 of Triticum aestivum. Taxonomy (NCBI): domain Eukaryota; kingdom Viridiplantae; phylum Streptophyta; class Magnoliopsida; order Poales; family Poaceae; genus Triticum; species Triticum aestivum. Next base: position 285,122,438 of record NC_057802.1, read on the forward strand.
ATTTTTATTCGTCACATATCATGAGTTTTTCTTGGAGCGCCTTGTATTATATGAGACTTTGCTTGTTTTTATTTTTGTTTTGTGTCAAGTATCCTTGACGAACACACCTATTTGAGAGATCCAAAATTATGCTATGATTTGTTAGAATTTCTCTATGTGCTTCACTAAATTTTTTTGAGCTATGGAATTGCTCTAGTGTTTCACTTATATCTTTTGGAGCACGGTGTGCTTTAATATTTTTGAAGAAATGCTCTCATGCTTCCTAGATTTGTTTGAGAGTTAGTAAATTTTTGAAGAAATTCTCTCATGCTTCACTTATATTATTTTGAGAGACGAAATTTTTTTGATCATGTTCTTCACTTAGATTTGTTTGAGCTATCAAAAGCAACATATGAAATTAATCCCAAAATGATAGATATTCAAGAGGGATATAATAAAACTTTCATGAAGATCATTGGACAAGATAAACTTGATTCTTTGTAACAGTTTTGATATATGATGATAGTGATATGTGAGTCATGTTGGTGAGTAATTATGCTTTAGTAAGAATATTGGTGTTAAGGTTCGTGATTCCCTATGCAAGCATGAAAGTCAATAGTTATGCAATGAAATTATATCCTACTTGTGGTGCATTATTCGGTGTTAGTTATGCTTACTGCTTGCTTATGTGATTTTCCGTTTCTTGGTTGATTGCTTCCCAATCTTTTTGTTAGCCTCCACTTGTACTAAGTACAAATACTAATTGTGCATCCAAAATCCTTTAAACCAGTTTTGCCACATGAGTCCACCATACCTACCTATATGCGGTATTTCCATGCCGTTCTAAGCAAATTTGTATGTGCCATCTCTAATTTTCAAAATAGAATTTCTTTTTGTGTGCTCATACCGCTCATGAAGCGGCAGGTGGTGGCCAATATTTTCCATGCTACTTCCGAAGATGAGTGTTTATTGACTTGTCATTGCACGAGAGTGCGGCGGTAATAGGGATGTGCAGTCCCTAAATGAAAAAGAAATTTACTTTATGTTGTCAAATAATAAATTCCTTGGAAAGTGTTGGTATGCAGGGCACCCGTGGATACGGCTAGCCATGGATTGTGAAAAAATGGTGGAAAAAGGAATAAACTTTATTTTCTGTTTGGGAACCACCTATGATATATCTAGCATGGAAAGTGTTGGGAATTACTCGGTCATTTTCGTTGACGGGAAATTATGCCTCTCAAAAAAATTTAGCTCTCAATTTAAGCTTTGAGCGCTGGCACCTCTACAAATCCCTACTTCCCTCTGCGAAGGGCCTATCTATTTAATTTATGCATTTTTTTATTTGAGTCTCCATCTTCTCTTATAAAGCACCAACTAAGGGGCACTATGATCGTACTTGAGCATTAGATGTAGCTAATATGTGAGTGTGTTTCATGAATGGATCAATGATTGAGCATGATGGACTAGGGATAAATTTGTTTAGTGTTGATATTTTGAAAGACATGGTTGCTTGTTGATATGCTTGAGTATTGAAATCTTCATGTCAAAATTAGACTATTGCTTTGAATCATATAAAAGTCCATATGTCCATGCTACAAAAGAAAAGAATGTGTGATGAACATGTTAGGCAACATTCCACATAAAAAATTCTGTTTTTATCATTTACCTACTCGAAGACGAGTAGGAATTAAGCTTGGTGATGTTGACACGTCTCCAACATGTCTATAATTTTTACTTGCTCCATGCTGTTATATTATCATTCTTGGATGTTTTACAATCATTTTATAGCAACTTTATATCATTTTTTGGGACTAACCTATTGACATAGTGCCCAGTGCCAGTTGCTGTTTTTTGCTTATTCTTTACTTCGCAGAATATCAGTACCAAACGGAGTCCAAACACAACAAAACTTTTTGGAGAATTTTGATGGACCAGAAGTAACAACTTGGGCCAAAGAAGTACTAGAGGGGTGCTCCGAGGGGGCCTGGTGGGTTGTGCCCACCTCGGTGGCCTCCCACACTGCCTCTTCGTCCTATAAATACCCCAATATTCCAAAAACCATAGGGAAGACGACGAAACACAATTCCAGCCGCCGCAAGTTCCAGAACCACGAGATCCAATCTAGACACCATCAAGGAGGGGTTCATCATCTTCATTGGCGCCTCTCCGATGATTTGTGAGTAGTTCATTGTATACCTACGGATCCGTAGGCAGTAGCTAGATGGCTTCTTCTCTCTTTTTGATTCTCAATATTATGGTTTCTTGGAGATCTATTTGGTGTAACTCTTTTTGCTATGTGTTTGTTGGGATCCGATGAAATTTGCAGATCTATATCCATGAAAGTTATTTGAGTTCTTTGATCTCTTTTATGCATGATTATTTATAGCCTCGTATTTCTTCTTCGAATCTTTGGTTTAGTTAGGCCGACTAGAACGATTTTTCTTGCCATGGGAAGAGGTGCTTTGTGATGGGTTCGATCGTGCGGTGTTCTTTCCAAGTGACAGAAGGGGCAGCAAGACACGCATGTATCGTTGCTATTAAAGATAACAAGATGGGGGCTATTCCTACATGAATAGATCTCGTCTACATCATGTCATCGTTCTTATTGCATTACTCGTCTCTCAATGAACTTAATACACTAGATGCATGCTAGATAGCGGTCGATGTGTGGAGTAATAGTAGTAGATGCAGGAAGGAGTCGGTCTACTAATCTTGGACGTGATTCCTATATAATGATCATTGCCTGGATATTGATACGTCTTCGTTGTATCTACTTTTCCTAACGCTTTTCCTCTTGTTTTGGACTCTAATTTGCATGATTTGAATGAAACTAACACGGACTGACGCTGTTTTCACCAGCACTGCCATGGTGTTGTTTCTGTGCAGAAATAGAAGTTCTCAGATTGGAACGAAACTTTGCGAGGAATTTTTACATAATAAAAGATAATTTCTAGAGCCAAGAACCACTGGAGGGGGGCACCTAGGTGGGCATAACCCACCAGGGCGCCCCCAATCCAAGCATGCCCAGGTGGGTTGTTCCCACCTGGTGGCCCCGCATGCCTCAACCCTGATACTATAAATTCACATTAGGGAGGAAGAATTATCACATTTCACGAGACAGAGCCGCCGCCACCTCCTGTTCTTCATCGGGTGGCCAGATCTGGAGTTCGTTTGGGGCTCCGGAGAGGGGGATCTTCGATCTTCGTCATCACCAACCCTTCTCCATCGCCAATTCCATGATGCTCCCCACCGAGAGTGAGTAATTCCTTTGTAGGCTTGCTGGTCGGTGAGGAGTTGGATGAGATTCATCATGTAATCGAGTTAGTTTTGTTAGGGCTTGATCTCTAGTATCCATTATGTTCTGAGATTGATGTTGTTAGGACTTTCCCATGCTTAATGCTTGTCACTTTGGGCCCGGGTGCCATGATTTCACATCTGAACTGTTTATGTTATCACCATTATATCTATGTCCTAGATCCGATCTTGCAAGTTATAGTCACCTACTACGTGTTATGATCCGGCAACCCCGGAGTGACAAAAGTCGGGACACTTCCCGATGATGACCGTAGTTTGAGGAGTTCATGTATTCACTATGTGTTAATGATTTGTTCCGGTTCTCTATTAAAAGGAGGCCTTAATATCTCTTAGTTTCCAATAGGACCCCGCTGCCACGGGAGGGTAGGACAAAATATGTCATGCAAGTTCTTTCCATAATGACATATGACTATTTACGGAATAGATGCCTACATTATATTTATGAACTGGAGCTAGTGCTGTATCGCCCTAGGTTATGACTGTTATATGATGAATATCATCCAATGAATTCACTGATCCAATGCCTACGAATTTCTCTTATATTTTTCCTACTAAGTTACTACTGCTACTGTTACTGTTACACTTGCTACAAAATCATTGCTATCACTGCTACTGTTACTATTGTTGTTGCTACTACTATCAAAACTATCATACTACTTTGCTACTGATCACTTTGCTGCAGATAATTAATCTCGATGTGGGGTTGAATTGACAACTCAGCTGCTAATACTTGCAAATATTCTTTGGCTCCCCTTGTTTCGAATCAATAAATTTGGGTTGAGTACTCTACCCTCGAAAACTATTGCGATCCCCTATACTTGTGGGTTATCAAGACCTTTTTCTGTCACCATTGCCAGGGACCATAGCTATATTTTTTGAGTCACTTGGGATTATTATCAAATTATCACTATGAAGAATCTGAAGGATGCTAAGACTTAGATTTTTTTCCTCCAAGACGAGGGGAGGTAAGGACTTTCCATCTAGCTCTGCACTTGATTCACCTTTTGTTATAAGTAAACTTGCAACACCACCACATGCTATTAATCCTGATATGTCGCAAGTTATTGACGATGCTACTTCTACTATGAATGATATTTATGATGATGCTAGTACCTTGCTTGATGGTAATGTGCCACTAGGTGAATTTCTTGATGAACAACTTGCTAGAACTAAAGCTTTTGAGAATGTTGAAACTGATGAAGTGCTTGAAACTGAAAATCTTGAAACACCTATTAGAACTAGTTCTCCTAGATATGAATTACCTAAGATACCGGAAGGTTATGTTATGGATGAGGAGACAACTAGAGACTTTCTTGCTTGCAATGATAGAGATGGTCTTAAGAAATTATTACGCAAACTGAAAGAAAAATCTTTGAATGCTAGAATGACAAGGATTATGAATTCTGTGTTAATCCAGAGTTAATTACTTTTATTGAATCTGATCCTTTCCATGGTTATGAAACTGAAACTATTGTGCCACACCTTACTAAGTTGAATGAGATAGCCACCCTTTTTGCTCATGATGAGAAGATTCGCTACTATTATATTCTCAAATTATTTCTGTTCTCCTTAATGGGTGATGCTAAGACTTGGTATAATACTCTTGCTCCTGGTTGTGTGCGTAGTCCCTAGGATATGATTAATTACTTTTCTAAAAAATATTTTCCTGCTCATAAGAAACAAGCTATCTTATATGAAATATTTAACTTTGTGCAAATTCAAGAAGAGTCTCCCACAAGCTTGAGGGAGGCTTCTACAATTGCTTAATGCTTTGCCTGATCATCCTCTTTAGAAAAATGAAATACTTGATATCTTCTATAATGGACTAACCGATGCTTCTAGGGATTTCCTAGATAATTGTGCTGATTGTGTTTTCAGGGAATGAACTATTGGACAAGCTGAAGAATTATTGAATAACATATTGAAAAATTATGATGATCGGATCCTTCCTGAATCACCACTTAAACCTACTCTATGAAAGAGGGGTATCTTATATCTCAGTCCTGAAGATATGCAAGAGGCAAATAAATCTATGAAGGAAAAAGGCATTAAAGCAGAGGATGTTAAAAATTTACCACCTATCGAAGAAATACATGGGCTTGAAACACCACCACCACCTAAGGTGGTAGAGGTAAATTCTTTACTAAAGTTTGATGAAGGTGATATTCCTTATAATAAACATCCTAGTCAATGCTTATATGAGTTTGATAGTTACATTAGAAAGCAAGATCACTTAAATGCAAATGTGATGAAACAATTGAAATACAATTCTGATATGATTGCTCGCTTGAGTGACTTGTTATTTAGAATCTCAAATGATGTTAGAGGTGTGGGAAAGCATGCCTCTATGGTTCAAACTCAACTAGAACAAGTTGCTAAATCTCAAAGAGAATTGCTTGATGAAATGAACAATAATATCAATGATCATGCTGTTAGAGTAATGACTAGAGGAGGTAGGATGACTCGGGAACCACTTTATCCTGAGGGACACCCAAAAAGAATTGAACAAGACTCTCAAAGAGTTAACACTGATGCACCTAGTCCTTCTAAAAAGAAAATGAAGAAGCAAAATGATAGGACTTTGCATGCCTCTAGTGAACCTGAAGTAGAAAAACCTCCTGATAATGATAATGAAGTCCCTATCTCTAATGCTGAAACTCAATCTGGTAATGAACATTCACCTTCTGCTAATGAAAAAGAAAATGATGAGGTTCATGAAGACACTCAAACAAATAATAAGGACCCAAACGATGATGTTGAGATAGAACCAACAATTGATGTTGATAGCCCACACCCCAAGAATAAAAGATATGATAAAAGAGACTTTGTTGCTAGAAAACATGGTAAGGAAAGAGAACCATGGGTTAAAAACCTACGCCCTTTCCACCTAAGTCAACTAAGAAGAAAGATGATGAAGAATTTGAACACTTTGCTGAAATGCTTATGCCAGTCTTTTTGCGTACTCGCTTGACTGATATCTGAAAAATGCCTCCTTATGCAAAGTACATGAAAGACATCATCACCAATAACAGAAAAATACCAGAAGCTGAAATCTCCACCATGCTTGCTAATTATACTTTTAAGGGTGGAGTACCTAAAAAACTTGGAGAGCCAGGAATACCAACCATACCTTGCTCCATCAAAAGAAATTATGTGAAACCTGCTTTATGTGATTTAGGAGCTCGTGTTAGTGTTAAGCCTTTCTCTTTATATAAAATACTTGATTTGAATAAACTCACACCTACTGAAATGTCTTTGCAAATGGCTGACAAATCAACTGCCATACCTATCGGTATTTGTGAAGATTTGCCCGTTGTTGTTGCAAACGTTACTATCTTAACCGACTTTGTTATACTTGAGATGCACTACAAAAAAATACGCTTCCGTGATGATACGTGTTTGTCACAGTAGGTCATGTTTTCTGTCATGCATGTACATCCATGACGATTTTATGACAGAATCAAGACAGTCATACCTGTGCTGTCGTAGAAGTGTTCCATGGCATTACCAAAATTATCATCACGGAAGTGTCCACTTACATGACGATAAATCCGCGTAATAGAAGTGCTTTCGTCAAGGGTGACCGACATGTGGCATCCACCATAACGGGTCGCCGTTAAGCTATCAGGTCCGGTTTTGGACCCGATAACCCGTTAACAGCCAGGATCAATGAGGATTTTCCACGTGTAAAATTGTCATTGGCCGGAGGAAACACGTGTTGGCTCACCGTTGGGACAGATGTCATCCATTCATTGGACAGGAGGCGCCTATGATACGTCGACACGTGACACGGCCCAAAAAAGGCCCATATAGGTTAAAAAGGCCGGCCCAATCAAAGGCCCATAGTACTTACTCAGGTACTAGTGGGCCAACTCAATAGCGGTCGGTTTAATAAGGCCCATTTACGGCCCAAAGCCAGATCTGGCCCCTTAATTGTTCGCCGAATATTTGGGCCCAATTACGGCCCAGTGACTTTCGGCCTGTTAGAGGCCCGATGTAGACATGGGCCCATTTCAGCCCGGTGTGTCTTTCGGCCTGGGAATGACCCGTGCTGCCCATGGGCCATATATGGTCCGACGCGACATCCGGCCCACTAATGGCCCGTGATAAAGGTGGCAACAGTTCAGCCCAACGTGACTTTGGGCCTGTTAAAGGCCTGTCGTACAATTCGGCCCGTTGATGCCTGTACTAAGCTTTCGGCCTCTTAAAGGCCCATGATATCAGTGGGCCAACTGAGGCCCGAAATAAGTTTCAGCCTGGTAACGGCCCGTCATATAACTGGGCCAAAAAAGGCCCGGTCTACCTTTCAGCCGGCTGAAGGCCCGTCTACGACTAGTGAAAATTGAGGCCCAACATGAATTTCGGCCTGCTAAAGGCTCATGGTTTCTTCTGGGCCATAACAGGCCACCAGAATATTCAGCCTGTTAATGGCCCAATGCTACATGGGCCAAACTAAGCGCTGGGTCCACAAAAGGCCCAACTAAAATTTGGGCCGAATATAGGCCGGAGTAAGTTGTGGGCCTGACGCAAAGTGTGAATGCCCCAATGGCCATTCGGGCCCAAGAAAGATGCAGGCCGGCCCAATTGTGGCCCGCTAAAAACCAGACCCGTTAGAGGTGAATGTTTCGGCCCGGTCGACTACATCATATTTTTTTCACATAGCGAATGATGGCAGTAACTAGTAGGAATTAAGAACAACCGTACTCTATACAATAAAGAAATTACGACATAGTAACTTAGAATAAACCTACACTATACAATATAGGATTTATGTTATATTACATCCACTGGGCATCGAAGTTCACCACCAGTGATCATAAAGCGCAACGAAGAAGCAGATTACAAAAACTGGGCACCATTGCAGCGTAACAAAATAATACTGAACCGAGACCACTTCCAAAACAGTTCAAGAAAGGTTAGCCTTGCGCGGGAACTGCAGCGCAAGCTGCTGAGCAAGGCTGTGAGACCGACCTAGCATGTCAGTCATAGCTTCCAGGTGTAGCTGTTTAGCAATGAGGTTCTCATTGGTGTTCTCCGCAATCTTTCTTAGAGATAGGACTTCAAGTCGAAGTTGAGTTGCAGAATGCCTTTCTGCTAGAACTTGGGACTGAAGAAGTCGAACTGATTCAGACACCGAATTCTGTGAGCTTGTCTGACTGCTAGTCTAGAGTAACTTGAACACTGCATCAAGACAAGACTTTGGGGTTGTCTCGCTATCTTCAAGATGTTTTGCCTTCTTTGCTGCAATATATGTTGGGCTTGTGTCACAGCCTTCAGCAGACTTGTGCATGCCATCAGGCATATCACCCTGAAACTAGCAGAGAGATCATAGGTTTTGCACGTGTATAAACAAAGATGACAACTGTGCTGTCAATTCCATCCAATTTCAAATTAGAAAATAAAGAGTAAGTTCAAAATATCAATAGCATAATTTGGCATTGTTCATAATGCGGGGAGCTTCACCACACTACTAGATTACCATGTCAACATAACAAGCATAGATGAAGGGCAAAGACAATCATTGTATCTATTTTGGTTAATGTGCATGGCATGTTGTTCATATCATCAGCCACATCAGTAAGATAAAACAGGAGATGACAAGGTGCAAATGTTGGCTGCTTCACCGCACACTGGATTATAGATCCACAAAAACAAGCATACATATAGTGAGTATTTAGTAATGTGCATGGTATGAATAAGGAATTTGGTTTTACAAGTAAAACTTGGAACTTACGGTTGTTGCGTACATGCATTTTGATAGAAACAGCAAACTAAACAACAGTAAACGATAGGGAGTATGAGCAAATTAAACAGAAGTTGAGGATAAAGGCTTTAGATGGACTGACTTACATTAACATTTAACATCGGCTTTATAATGCCCTTCTCCATGTCAAGGGAAGGATAACTCAAGAATTTCAGCACAAAATCTTCTTCATAAGCATTGCCTGTACTCTACATTTTGTAGAGAGTAATTATAGATATGATAATACTGGAAGGGATAGAGGATAATAAAGATAAGATGCAGATTGATGCTACATAATCAGCTACCAATCCCTGGAAGTACAAGCGTTACAGGACAAAATGTACCGACAAGAGCAATGGGCTACACTTCTGCACTGGCATTGTCTGTGTATTCAACTTCTTGGTAAGATTAAATATAGATCTGATATATTTTAGTAAATGGTGGGCGAGGGAGATAAGATGCAGAATGCTACACAATGAACCAATCCCTCTTCCCATAATACAAGAGTGTTTTGAACACGGGTGTACTGTACAAAACATTCTTATATTATGGGACGGAGGGAGTAGCTGTTAATGTAAGTACAGTGATAGACGATGTTCAGTCCATACAAGAGGACTGCAGAGCTAAACCTCTTCAAAATCATTGGGTTGATTCTAAATTTATATAAGAGTCCATACTGATCTTATAATGTCCACCAAATGGACGATAACGAGGCTAACATGTGCAGTGATGCTACATAATCAAACAACTATGAAAGTAAGTATGGTCATACAGGGCAAGAGGTACTCACAAGAGCAATGCAGTGTGCAGTATAGTTGCGAGATTCTATGGTCCCTGGAGAATGAATGTGCTTCTACTAACAGTTTTCGTACAAGTGAGATGTTAAGGCAAATGCAGAAATGTAGTTCAAATTGTGATGTGATATCATAGACATTACCTTACCGTGCAGACGAGACCAATGTGTAACAAGATTATTCCAGTCACTATCTGATAAATGTAGCACCGGAGACTTTACAGAAATTTCGTTTAGAGGCTTGCCATCGAAGTGCGCTTGCCTCGGGTAGGAACGATACTTCATCAACGAGTGCTGGAAAAGCGCAACCAACCCTTGCTCGTCTTGACAATCCAGTTTGGTCCTCGCCTATTTAAAAGAATGAAATCTTGTGTCTTCTGTCAGCAGAAACATATGCAATAATTACCATGAATAACATTAGTACATTACTTACGCGTAAGTTGCGGAGGAAGACTAGAAATTGTTCTGTGTCTGCGGTATAATCTTTCCATGAAGGAAAGATGCACACAAAGTTTGTGACAACAATATAAGCTTCATCTTCTAAACTGGGAAGAAATGGAACAGGGGCCCTATTTGCTGCAATTGGGGCTCTCTCTGGTTCGGAAAGGGATTTGGCAACTGGATTTGGTGTACTCTTTGCTGGAATGGGGGTTTTGCGTCGTAGAGCTGGTGCTATGTCAACTGGCATCATCATATTGTTTGCTGCAGTTGGGGTCTGCTGAGTTGGGGCATCACAAATGACCAGTGTAATAGGGCTAGAGTCTGCTAGAGTTGGGGTGTTTTGTGGGTCAGGTGATATTGCAACTACACCTAATGGGCTATTTGATTTATTAGGTGTCACTACATTTTCCAAATACTTTGCTCGTGCTCCTTCGCGATCAGCAATCGCCCTCTTCCTTTTGAACGTCTGATACACAAGAACAACATTTGAATGGATAAATATGGTATGATGACAGATGGAATATGTACTGAAAATGGATAGGCAGGGCGTATTCACATACACGATGTGTAAACTAAGCTAATGGCAGTGCAACAAAGTAGAAGCAATGCAAAGCATCAGTTGCAAGATATGTGCGACCAATATAACCTTGGAAAGTTAGAGCAAGCACCTTGATGGGTGAATAAGATAGGGCATCTGCCTCTGACTCCTCCACTAGGGAGCAACATTGACTTAGGTCTCCCTCTAGCTCAGAATCACTGTTAGGATCATATTCTGACCATTAATCTGTAGGTGGAGAGCGTTTGCATTGCATTGCATCCAGACTTGATTTCAGTCCCTTAATGCCAAGTTTCACAGCCATGGCATTGTTCTGCTTTATTCTTTTCATGCGCGCAAGCTCATAATCATTATGATGCTGTTCAGAATCTCAGATTCATGAAAACATAAAAAGTAGTCAGATTATCTATGGAATGCATTGCGGATTCAACTCGAAGAGTGTCTCCCTATAAACCCCTGCATATGCAAAGTTCACCCCCCAACCGTGCTGACCAGACCACACAGAAATACAAACCTCTTATGTCTCTATAACAGGCAGACATACATTTCAAAACTAAAGTAGGAACATTAGAATCATATCAAATTCGTATTTGAACAAATAAACTAAGAAATTTTGAGTGGCATAATGTTTAGCTTCAAGGGTGGAGTGCTGGTAGTGCGACACAAAGCAAGTAGGTAGATTGTATTCCATGTAAAAGATCGTAGTCCATGTAAAGCTGCAAATGACACTTTCTTTCTATACAATGCAGTGCTCATTGCCCACACATGATGGAAGAGATCACACAGAGAAATACTATTCACTCATGTCTACGGTTCCAGCATTTTGAAACAGGGTGGTCCACCCTAAAAGAATATTGACAAAAAATATGACAAGGCAAGCATAGATGTAGTGAATCAATCATTTACTTGTGAGCTTACTAGGACAGGTGTCGTGGTTTTGTCACGGCAGATGTCCTAGCGAAAGGACTTAGTCGTGGAGCCATCCCAACGGGTTAGCTTAAAGGGATTAAAGCAGACAAAGGATGCAGAGAGTTTATACTGGTTCGGCCCCTTGCGGTGAAGGTAAAGGCCTAATCCAGTTGTTGTGGAATTGCTAGGTTTTCAATGACCAGGGAGCGAATCCGCTATGCCTGGCTCTCGAGTTGTTGTTTCTTGTCCCTAAACCACCGTCGGGTCATCCCTTTATATACATAGGTTGACGCCCGCCGGTTTACAGAATCCCGATGCCGGCTCATAAACGTGTCCGGCTCGGTTTCTACTCTTTCTATCTTACAACACAAGTTTACATATCAATGTTGGTTTATGTCTACAGGCCTTAATCCGCCTTTGGGCCCCGGGCCTTCGTAAAGCACCACAGTCCTTGTCTTCATGGGCTTCACATAGAATAACTCATCATGGGGATAACCCGGCCTCTCCTGGCCGGTTTATGCCCAGCAGTAATATCCCCAACATTAGGCCCCAGATTGATTTGAACTGGTTCATGTCAATCTTCAACACTTAGGAAAATTCCTCCTTCAGCACCTTTACGTAAATCTTGTAAACCGCCATGAAGTCATCTTCCAGGATCATGATAAACTGCCATGACGTCACCTGTTATTTAAAGATTGTATATATCTGACCTGCATTAATGAGCCTCCGACAATCGAGGTGACCGTTCTGTCACATATCCAATTTTTGGGCTCCTTGATTCTCGCGCCTGTCACTTATCCATTCACCTTATAAATAAGGCCAAGGGTCATTTTCACTTTTCCCCTTCGTGCCCCTTCACATCGTCCTCTTCCTCGCGCCGACCGAACGTTCGAGCTCTGCCGCCGCCATCGACCTTCGCTTCTGCCCCAACAACGGCCGCTGCATCACCCTGATCGAACCAGAAAGTCGCGGCGCCTCTCCGCTATTCCTGTGACACTGGTAAGTCTTCTCTCCTTCCACCCTAGATCTCGTCACTAGGGTTTGTGTTCATCGGAGTTCATCGAAGTCCTATAGCTGTTCTTCCCTGTTCTTCTCAGTAGCGTAAATTGCAAGCTAGATCTGATGTTTTCCTGCGCCGTCGTAGTTATAGTTCCTCTTTTCCTCATTAGAGCATCCCCTTCATATAGAAAAACTCATCTGAACTTGATGAACTGTTTAAGCACCTGAAATTTAGGTCTGAATATATTCTAATTTTCTGTCGCACCGCAGATCTGAAATTATCATGTCAATCTGTGAAACCTGTTTTTCATCACTTAGTCCTCTCAGGTCTATACCTTCCGCATCAATATGGGCGGTTTAACTTTTTAGAAAATGATAATCCGGTAGGTACCATTAGTCCCCTCTTAAACCGCCAATTCGTTATCTTTGTAACTCCTCCAGTGCCAGACTCCGGTTTAACAAAGTGTATATGCCTCTGTTTCTACTTCTGATCTTTCGTCGCTTTATGCTTGTCCGTCATAAATCTTAAACCGGCAATAACCGTGTTTCAGCTTTCCATTGAAATGGCCAAACAAGTTTACGAGTGCAACTGGGTTCCTTCCCGGGTTACTGAAGAACAATTAGACAGATGTGTCGCAACCGGCCATTTAGCAAAGAAAGAAGTCATTCACTGGAGGGCCCCTGGTCCGGAAAATCCTCCTGAACCCAAGGACGGAGAAGTAGTCGTGTTCGCTGACCATCTGGGTCGAGGTTTTAGCCCTCCCGGTTCAAAAAAATTCCGGGACGTGCTTGCCAGCTTCCAACTCCACCCTCAAGATATTGGACCAAACTCTATGTCCAATATTTTGCAACTTCCAAGTATTTTGTGAGGTCTATCATCAAGAGGAGCCCACAGTTGAGCTGTTCAGAGACTTTTTCTACTTGAACCGCCATACTAAGTTTACAGATGGGCCCAATACTGAAGTTGGTGGAATGGCAATTCAGAAGAGGAAAGATGTCAGCTTCCCTCACGCCAAGCTTCATAGTCACCCCAAGGATTGGAATCAAACTTGGTTTTATTGCCGAGATAAATCTCCAACTGATGAGAATCCTCTGCCGGGTTACCGTCCTCACCGGCTTAGCAACACGCATCCATTTCCTCAGAGGCTGACTGCCAAGGAACGGTCCAACTATGCACCACAACTGTCAAAGCTTAGAGCTTTTATGGCAAACGGTTTAACAGGTGTTGACTTTGTTCGCTGCTGGATATCCTGGAGCGTTCTGCCGTTAAGCCGGCGCCCCGGTTTAATGTGTGAGTACACAGGGGACTTAAAAGACCCTCAACGACATATCAACATTCAGCTAACAGAAGCTGAAGTTACTGAGGCTGTCAAGAAAATATTGAATGAACCGGAAACTGTCTGTAGCCAGACCGAGTTAAGTCCTTTCCGCGTCTCCAATAAACCGCCAACTGTAAGAATCACAACTTTTTTGTTTTAGCTTGCTCCTTTTTAAATACTCTCTCAAAATTTTGTCCATCTTTGACAGGGCGATGATACGTTCTGGAAGAAGAAACCACATGATAAACCGGCCAAGACACCTCGCCCCAAGACCAAGGTTATCAAAAAACCTGCCAAGAAGAGGACCATTGAGTCTTCCGAACCAAATGCTGATGCTGACTTGGCTAATACTGATTCATAGGTAGAACTTGACTCTCTTGGTTCATTTTTCATACACCTCATTGACAATGACTATTATCAGGACGACGCTGAAGGAAGCCAAGCTGATGATGTAGAGGTAATTATCCTTTCCTCCGGTTCAGATCCTCTGCCAACCCAGAAAATCCATCAAGCAAACCGGAAAGTAAAATTTTCTCACCCCCTAGCTCACTTGGACCCAAACTTTCTTTTGAAGAAGCAGCAACACGAAGCCCGCCGCACAACCTGGCATAGCAGCCAGGTAGTTACCTCTGCCGGTTTACCGAACACTCCAGTCCGGAAACGTCGATCAGAGGTTTCTTATACTCTTGACACTTCTTGCCCCAAGGCGGGTTGTTTCCGACAGCCTCTTAATCTGTCTGATTCGAATTATCAGGGAACACCTCACTCATCCTCTGGCGAGTCAACGGCCACACAACTTCCAACCCTCAAGACAGTTCCTGGGTGAGCTATGCCTCAAATTTACTCTTAATACCTTATGTTCACCTGATGTATTGACCTCTATGTTTGTTCTTCTCAGTGCCAAGCCTAGACCCATCAAGAAGGCTTGGTTAAATAAACCGGCTGATGATAATGTGGTTATTGAATCGGAGAAGACTCCAGATCTGGAAGGAACAAATGCTGTTGTTATACATGATGACCCGCCACCTCAAGATTATGACTTCATTGTTGAACAAGTAGAAGTTGACACCACAGGCCACACTGATAAACCGACTAGCCCGGCTCGCACGGATGATAAACCGGCCAGTCCAACTAAGGCGACTGATAAACCGTCAACTCCAGTGAAGGCTGCTGATGATAAAGAAGATGACATTATGATTACTGGCGTCAGCCACACCGCTCCTGGCAATCCTGTTGCTTTATCGAAGCATAGCGCGAAGGACGAGCTTTCTGCTATGGGCAAAGGCAAATGGAGCACATATTTGTCAACCTACGCCCACCTCAACGCCCAAGACATCCATTTTGGTTTTTTAGACCGTCTGTACACAAGCCATGACTTTGAAGCCGGTTTAGTGAATCTGATGAAGGAGCGATATGAGATAACTGCATAACTGCTTCTCTCTTGTGTCCAATTCCAAATATTAACTCCAGTAGCCCCCAAGTGCCAGTTTATGATAGTCATCTAAACTGGGACTTTGTAATATCTCAACTTTGCAGGCTTAGCCTCCAAGGGCCGGGTTATCTTTTTAAGAAGAACCGGTACTTTAGAATTGTAATATTGTAACTTTCGCCGGTGTAGTCCCCAAGGGCCGGTTTAACTTATGAAGATGAACAGGGACTTTAGAAGAATACCCATAACGTTACTTTGAACTAACATACATTAGCCCCCAAGTGCCAAGAGTAATACTTGTATTGTGCTTGGGACTTGTAGAAATTTCTGATAATGAGCAAATAGGCATTAGCCCCCAAGTATCAGGTGCATAACTTGTTATGTGCTTGGTACTTCAAATATGTACTGCCAACTCATGATATGTCTGTCTCTTATAGGCCGAGCTAAGCAAAAAGGAAACTCAAACTACTGATCTGCAAGAAAACATCAAGTCCCAGCAAGCACAAACCTCCAAAGCCAAAGATGAGCTGACCAGTGCCTTAGCCGCCATGGAAAAACTGAAGGAGGGTTTCAACAAGGAGCGGGCGGATTGGGACATAGAAAAATCCGCATTACAAAAAAGTGCCGAGGACGCAGAAGCAGCTCTTAAACCGGTGGTAGACGAGTTGACTGGTGTAAAGCGGCAAATATATGCCATGACTGCTGCTGTGTTTGGTAAGTATCCTTGCGTTGAGTTTTCAACATTTCATCCCATACATTGCCGGTTTACTGATGTTCGCAATGATGCAGGAACTCGCATTAGTCATCTGGGCCCTGACATACAGAAGAATCTGAAGGCTGCCTATACTCTTATAGAGCAGTTATATACCGGCGCACAGCGGGTCATATGCACTGCTTCTCATAACAAGCCGCCCCCAACCTTAATCAAAGGAACTTTAGAAAGGTTGTCAATGCTGCCTGCCTGGATTGAAGAGTTGAAAAGATCGGCTGCAAGGGCAGGTGCTCTGACCGCGTTAACCCGGGCTAAAGCATGGGTGCCTGATCTTGATCCGGTGGAGGTGGGCAAAGGCTATCCAAGCCTAAGGGAGGACGGATCAGAGTTTGATAATGACGCCCTCCGAGTTATAACCAGGGAGATGCATCCACTGGCCTGCCAATTGGCTGAAGAAGCTGACCTGTCGTACTATCGGGCGAGTTATGACGTCAACAACAAACGAGTTGCTGCACCAACACCTGAGGCTCAAAACCTCATTCCGCCAATCCGTAAGCACACCTACGCCCCTGACATTGAACCGTCCACCCTTATAAGCGATGAAGCTATATTCCAAGCCCTAACTGGGATCGACTGGGCAACCATTGACTTCCAGCCACTGGGTAGAGATGAGGAGGATGAACCGGTGCAAGATGATCCGCAGCCGTCAAGTCAACCTGGTGACGAATCATGATCCGGAGGCCGGTTTAGCCTTCTACGTACCGCAACACTTGCTGAAAAACAATTATCCTTTTGGGCATTAAGATGCCTTGTAATAGGCTAGTTTAAACACTTGGTCTGCTATGCCGTCGCGCATATTTATTTTGCTTGACACCGTTAACTCGCCATGCTTAAGACATATGATGTTCATAATCCATAGCGATTTATTCAGGCTGTTCCTGCATACAAGAAGTTGAAAATGTCCAGGCGGTTTACCATCGGACGGGTCATGATGTCCAAATATATAGCCAGGGTTTATAACCAAGGCTGCAAAAAAAATCAAATATGAAAATAAATGATACCTGTGATATAGAATCACATCGTTGGTTGACCAACTTTTGTAGTAAGGGTGATAACCCCAGTCTTGAGTACTGATAACTCCTTTCATATTATACCGGTTTATGATAAAACCGTACCGGGTTGTAATAAACACCGGATTATCCATATATAACACTGGCGACTTATAGTCGAAACCAGACCGGGTTAATAAGCGTCGGATCATAACTGATCATGTACTGACAACTTGTAGTTGAAAGCCAAGCCGGGTTAATGAACGCCGGTTTATCAAAAACATTATAAATGTCATCAAACGAAAAAAAACTTGGCAAATAAAAGCATATAAAAACTTGTAGTCGAGGCTTTTCACGGGCTGCCAGGCCCCAAATCGAGGCTTTTCATGGGCTGCCAGGCCGCTGAGTTAAACCATTTTACAAAGCCTTTTAAGATGGACCTCATCTTTAACCAATTGTCGTTTTAACTTTGACAAGTTCAGGGTCTATGAGATTGACTTGTCAAAAGTTCGGTGGGTCATACCAGGTTTACCTGGACGGAGTGGCTTACTTAAAAAGGCAGGATAACCCGGGGTTTTAGGTGAATATACCAGGCTTCCAAGCCGTGGCTTGATAGCCTATTACAAGTGTAGATTCTTTGTTCATTGCGAAGAGAAGAATCCCCAAGCAATATTTTGAGCTGTGCTCAGTGGATGCCTATGTTTGAGTTGTGCTTTTGCAACACTCTCTTTGGCCCCTAAGTAATTTTCTTTTGGCCTTGAGCCGATCAAGAGGTGTAGCTATGGTTCGAATACGACCAAGCCCCCAAGTGATTTTCCGTGTGGCCTTGCGCCGATCAAAAGGTGTAGCTATGGTTCGAATACGACCAAGCCCCCAAGTGATTTTTATCTATGGCTTTATAAGCTGGATCAAGGGGTAAACCGGACGTCGCTTTAGAAACAGAAGCCCCCATGTAACCACACATGATGTAAGAAAAACAACAGATACCCCGCTTTAGCGGAGGCTCCGGTTTATTATATTGATCATAATATATACATTGTCATAACTATGTACATAAGCAGAGCCGGTGGCTCAAGTATAGTAAGGCCGAAGATGAGCGATATTCCACGGCCGGTGGGTCTCCTCATCTGATTTACGTGAGTCTTTGTGCTCTCAAACATCTATAAGGTAGTATGACCCGTTATGCAGATTCTTGCTGACCACAAAGGGCCCTTCCCAAGGCGGGATAACTTGTGCATATCAGTCTGATCCTGGATGAGTCGGAGCACCAGATCGCCTTCTTGAAAAGTTCTAGTTCTAACCCGGCGACTGCGATAACGATGCAGATCTTGCTGATAAATCGCCGAACGGGCTGCTGCAATGTCACACTCCTCATCTAACAGGTCAAGTGCTTCCTGTCGTGCCTTCTCATTGTCAGCTTCGACATACGCCGCCACACGAGGCGAGTCATGACGGATGTCACTAGGGAGAACTGCCTCCGCTCCATAAACCATGAAAAAAGGCGTATACCCCGTGGATCTATTGGGCGTGGTATTGATACTCCATAACACAGAAGGTAACTCCTCCACCCAACAACCCGGCGTCCCTTGCAAAGGAACCATAAGCCGGGGCTTGATGCCTCTCAAGATCTCTTGATTGGCTCTCTCCTCTTGACCATTAGACTGGGGGTGAGCCACTGATGATACGTCAAGCCGGATGTGCTCACGTTGACAAAACTCCTTCATAGCACCTTTGGACAGATTGGTACCTGTAACACCCCGGATGTAACTTCCCATATTTGTAACTCCAACTCTTGCCATTTTCGGCTATGTGCTATGATATTCCCTTCATGGTCGGGTTTTGTTTTTCGTTTTGCATTTTGTTCATGTCATGCATCTCATATCATGTCATCATGTGCATCTCATTTGCATACGTGTTCGTCTCATGCATCCGAGCATTTTCCCTGTTGTCCGTTTTGCAATCCGACACTCCCACATGCGCCGGCGCACCCCTCTTGTCTCTTTTTCGTGAGCGGGTGTTAAACGTTCTCGGAATGGACCGAGGTTTTTCAAGTGGCCTTGGTATACCACCGGTAGACCACCTGTCAAGTTTCGTTCCATTTGGAGGTTGTTTGATACTCCAACGGTTAACCGGGTAACCGCAAAATCCTTTTGTGTCTTGCAGCAAAACCCCCTCCAAACAGCCCAATAACCCATCTAAGTCACCTCCACGCTCTCGGTCGTTCGATCACGATCATGTGGGCGAAAACCGCACTCCATTTGGAGTCTCCTAGCTCCCTCTACCTATAAATTAGTCCCCTCCCCCGAAATTTCGGGCAAAACCACCCCTAACCCTAGCAAAATCGCCCTCCGCCGCCACCGAACACGTCCGCCGCCGCCGGAAGAACTCGCTGCCGCGCCCGCGCCAACCTCAGCCTGCCACGTGGCAGCGCCGCGGCCCGCCGAGGCCCGGATCG
>NC_057802.1:285142500-285152039 GCF_018294505.1 Triticum aestivum
GCTCCCTCCAGCGCCGCCCGCGCCCGACCCCGCCGCCTTCGCCGGAGCGCCGCCTCCCGTCGCCCGCGCCTCCGCCCGTCCCCGCCGCGATGCCGGTGGCCGCCGTTCGTCCGGTCGCCGGTCGGATCCGCCTCCGCCCGTGCTCCTCCGCCTCGACTCCGGTGACCGCGCGCCTCTCCCTCCTCTCCTCGCCGGCCGCCGTCTCCCTCCTCCTTCCGCAACTCCGGCGAGCGCCAGATCCAGATCGAGGTTGCTTCCCCCCCTCGAAATTCTCTAAGTCCCGAGATATTTTTAAAATATGTGGCTCTGTTCATTGCATCATAACTCCGTGCGTACTGCTCTGTTTCATGCGTGTAATATATCGAAATGTTCATTATGAGATGCTCTTCATTTTGTTCCATTGTGCCATTCTCGTTTGAGTCCATCTTGATGCCCAAATCTCTGGTGCAAGAGTGCTATATGATGTTAACTGATGTTACTTATCAAAACTTGGTGTTTTGTTATTTTTGCTACATTTGATGTGTGCATCTTATGAGCATGAGCTCTACAGGTGTTTTGATCTATGCCATGCCATCTTTACAGAGGTGTATGCCATGTATTTTGTGATCTATGTGGTGACTAGCACAAGCATGCAAACTAGGCTTAATGATGTTTCTGTGACTGCTGTTATTTTGTTGCCATGTATCCATGTGTCTACAGAGAGATCCATGCTTCTTTTGGGCATGTTCAGTAAGGATGTTTTATGGATATAGTTGTGCTATATCCATCCAGGCCCCTATTTGCAATTAAGGAGTGCCCTAGCATGTCTCAATTTTGCTCGACCTTTGCTATGAAATATTTCTGGCAGAATGTTAACATGATATTCAATTTTGCCAAGGTTGTTGAAGTTGATCCATACATGCTATGAACTTGCTCTTGCCATGGATAGCTTCATAAACATGCCATCTTGCTGTAGGTTTTCTTGTTTTGTCATGCATTGTTTTGTGATGAGTGAATCATGCTCATCAAGATGCCTTCATAATTCTGTTTACTGCCATGCTCTGTTTTCTGCCAAGTCTGAAAGCTGTTAACGAAACTTGCTATGTTTACATGAGTGCCATAATATCTTCTGATCCTTTTTGGCTCATGGTCAGCAAGGTACTTTTGTTCTATGCATTTAGTAGATTCATTCCATGCCTTGTTTTTCTATGGTAAGTTCCTGTAGCATGTTGATTGCTTGCTCTGAACATTGCTACCTGATGCTGTTTCAGCCATGTCCAGTATTTTCACCAAGTCTGTGAAGCTGATATCTTTTGCACTTTTTTCATGCTTGTTTGAACCTGTTATGGTGTGATCTAGCCGTAGCTCAGTGTTCATCTTTTGTCAAGCATCTCCTGTAGATTTCTCCCATATGCTTTGTTGCTATGTTGGGGTGCTGTAGCATAGTTACTTGATGTATTCTAAGTGCTTTCATGCTGTTAATCGCAGATTCGTGTCATTCTTGTTTTGCTTGCCATTTGCAAACCGTGCATCCGTTTCCGGTGATCTTTATATCGATTTCGACCGAAATCATCTCATCTTTCCAGTGGCATACTTGATTTGCCAAGTTACTGCCTTGTTCATCCTTTTTCTTCCGGAGCACGCATACGCATCGCATATCATATCTCGCATATCATGCATGTATTGCATCATGTTGTTTGTGCATTTCCCGTGATTGATTGTGGTTCCATTGCTTGTGTTCTTGCTGTGGGTAGAGCCGGGAGACGAGTTCGTGAATGAGGAACCTGTTCAGTACGCTTACGAGGATCAAGCTTTCGACAACTCTGAGAACCTTGCAGGCAAGATGACCATACCCTCGAAATCACTTCTACCTTTGCTTTGCTAGTTGATCGTTCTATTGCCATGCTGCGCTACCTACCACTTGCTATATCATGCCTCCCATATTGCCATGTCAAGCCTCTAACCATCCTTTCTTAGCAAACCGTTGTTTGGCTAAGTTACCGCTTTTGCTCAGCCCTTCTTATAGCGTTGCTAGTTGCAGGTGAAGTTGAAGTTTGTTCCATGTTGGAACATGGACATTTTGGCATATCACAATATCTCTTATTTAATTAATGCATCTATATATATTTGGTAAAGGGTGGAAGGCTCGGCCTTATGCCTGGTGTTTTGTTCCACTCTTGCCGCCCTAGTTTCCGTCATACCGGGATTATGTGCCTTGAGTTTGCGTTCCTTACGCGGTTGGGTGATTTATGGGACCCCCTTGACAGTTCGCCTTGAATAAAACTCCTCCAGCAAGGCCCAACCTTGGTTTTACCATTTGCCACCTAAGCCTTTTTCCCTTGGGTTTTCACGAGCCCGAGGGTCATCTTTATTTTAACCCCCCCGGGCCAGTGCTCCTTCGAGTGTTGGTCTGAACCGAGTAGACCGCGGGGCCACCTCGGGGAAACTTGAGGCCTGGTTTTACTCGTAGGATGTCTCATCCGTTGTGCCCTGAGAATGAGATATGTGCAGCTCCTATCGAGATTTGTTGGCACATCGGGCGGCTTTGCTGGTCTTGTTTTACCATTGTCGAAATGTCTTGTAAACCGGGATTCCGAGACTGATCGGGTCTTCCCGGGAGAAGGTTTATCCTTCGTTGATCGTGAGAGCTTATAATGGGCTAAGTTGGGACACCCCTGCAGGGTATTATCTTTCGAAAGCCGTGCCCACAGTTATGAGGCGGATGGGAATTTGTTAATGTCTGGTTGTAGAGAACTTGTCACTTGACTTAATTAAAATACATCAACCGTGTGTGTAGCCGTGATGGTCTCTTCTCGGCGGAGTCCGGGAAGTGAACACGGTTTGAGTTATGAATGAACGTAAGTAGTTTCAGGATCACTTCTTGATCATTTCTAGCTTCACGACCGTTGCGTTTCTTCTCTTCTCGCTATCATTTGCGTATGTTAGCCACCATATACGTTTAGTGCTTGCTGCAGCTCCACCTCATTACACCATCCTTTCCTACAAGCTTAATTAGTCTTGATCTCGCGGGTGTGAGATTGCTGAGTCCTCGTGACTCACAGATTCTACCAAAACAGTTGCAGGTGCCGACGATGCCAGTGCAGATGACGCAACTGAGCTCAAGTGGGAGTTCGATGAGGACCGTGGTCGTTACTATGTTTCTTTTCCTGATGATCAGTAGTGGAGCCCAGTTGGGACGATCGGGGATCTAGCATTTGGGGTTATCTTATTTTCATTTGGATTTCACCGTAGTCGGTCTATGTGTGGATTTTGGATGATGTATGAATTAAATTTATGTATTGTGTGAAGTGGCGATTGTAAGCCAACTCTCGTTATCCCATTCTTGTTCATTACATGGGATTGTGTGAAGATGACCCTTCTTGCGACAAAACCACAATGCGGTTATGCTTCTAAGTCATGCCTCGACACGTGGGAGATATAGCCGCATCGTGGGCGTTACAAGTTGGTAATCAGAGCCATCCCCAACTTAGGAGCCCCCTGCTTGATCGAATCGCTGGCGTTGTTGAGTCTAGAACAAAAATGTTTTGAGTCTTAGGATTATATATATCGGAGAGTAGGATTCTTTTTACTCCTCAGTCCCTTCGTCGCTCTGGTGAGGCCTCCTGACGTAGAAGTTTTGACTCTTCTCTCCTCAAATTTCACTAAATTTTTTTAGGATCACGCGGGTACCTTGGAATCGTTCCGATGGTTTTGTGATGAGAACATTGTTCTTGGTGCCTCCTGTCATTTAGGGGTTGTGGCAGTGTCCCGGGGAGTTGAGCTCCGAGGTGTTGTCGTCGCAATTTTATCGTTGCAGTTCTGGAATACCTGAGTTTCGCCGACATCGAAAATCTCTTTTATGCAGTTGTTGGTGGGATCACCTCGACGCCACCCAGTACTGGGGCGGGAGTTCGGGAGTATTGCCATAACTCGTATAACTGATGCTTTTCGAAGGTTGAGGTACACGATTTCCGAAGGTTTCTTGGTTATGTGTTGACGGATGGATACAGCTGGATCTAGGGATTGCTAGTTTGGGTGATATATTTTGTGTCCCCTGTATCCCCAACACCAGATTGCATAACCAGAAAGTTTCGGGAGTTTATAGGTGGGATTCAAGTAGCTCTTAGCATTTCTTCCCGCAGATATTTGGTTTGTGATTGGGTAATCCTTACCACTTATTTGTTCCACTCATACCTTTTTATTTTATTCATCAATCCCTTTATCAAGTGGTTTCTCATCTTAATGGAAGTGTGAGGATTTACTATGGAATTCATTCGTTCATCCTCGTTCGAATGTTTATTGTGAAGACTATATGTTGCAATTTCTATCCGTTGATTCAACTTGTCTATTTGTCTATCAAGATGCTAACGGATGTCACCCTCTTCAGGATGGCTGCACCAACGCGTCAGAATCCGGAACGCAATGAAGGGAGTCAGGCGAACCCTCCGCCACCACCTCCGCCTCCGGAGGCATGGCAAGCTATCATGGCAGCCACCAACGCCAATGCTCAGATGATTTTGCAACTCTTGCAAGAACGCACCCAAGGGCAAGGCAATCAAGGAAATCAAGGCCAAGGCAACAATCAACCTCACTTCGCTACCCTCAACCAGTTCCTCGCAAATCAGCCGAAGTCTTTCAGCTACTGTGCCGAGGCCACAAACGCCGATGATTGGCTCGTGGACATCAACAAGCATTTTGAATGTAGCAATGTCAGGCCTGAGGACTTTGTCAAGTTCGCTTCTTTTCAACTCAAGGATCAAGCTGCCGAGTGGTATCAACAATACAAAGATTCCAGAGGAGGTCGTGTGATTACCTGGGATGATTTCCGCCGAGACTTCAAAGCTCCCCACATTCCACAAAGTGTTGTTGAGAGTAAGCGTGAGGAGTTCCGCAATCTCAAGCAAGGCAGCATGTCCGTGTATCAATACAATACCCAGTTTCAGAAACTCGCTCGCTTTGCTAAGCAAGACGTTCCTGATGAAAAGAGCATGATCTATCAATTTAGAGGTGGCCTCAGAGAAGATCTGCAATTACCTCTCGTGCTTTTTGAGTCGACCAAGTATGATGATTTCTACAACATGGCTCTGAAGCAAGAGGCTGCTCAGCTCAAGTTTGAGGCTTCTAAGAAGAGAGTCAGGGACGCAGTTCAGTCTTCTTCTTCCTCACTAGTGGCTGCTAAGCAACAGAAGTTCTGGTTGCCTCCTCCTCCGTTTTGTCAGCCTTTCCAGCAGAAGAACAAAGGTGGCCATGGATCTTCCCACCCACCCAACCCTGTCTATCAGAACAAGTCTCCGAATCAAGCTCCAAAGTCGAATGCTCCTTATCATCGTCCACTCTCAGAGGTGACTTGCAACAAGTGTCAACAGAAAGGTCACTATGCTAACAAGTGCTTCAACCAAAGGCGCCTTCCGCCTCCTCCTCCTGTGAGATCTTCCAGCAATGCAGTGGTCAAGCATAATCCCATTCTGCAAAGGTGAACATGATGAATGCAGCTCAAGCGGAGGAATCTACTGATGTGATAATGGGTAATCTCTCAGTTAATGATATTCCTGCAAAAGTTCTATTTGATACTGGTGCATCGCATTCTTTCATGTCATACCCATTTGCATCGAAGCACAATGTTGACACAGAGATTTTATCCAAAGTTATGCAAGTTGTTTCTCCGGGAAAGCTTATGACTTCTAGTTTGGTTGCTCCCGATGTTTCTATCAAGATGGGAAACTATAAATTTCTGGCCAAACCAATTGTTCTTGGTGACTCGGATATTGATCTAATTCTCGGGATGGACTGGCTTTCTAAGCACAAGGCTCAACTTGATTGTGCTGCCAGGGAAATTCAATTGAGACACTCTTCTAAGGATGTTATCATCTATGCCGCTCGTGATGAAACCATTCGGTTATTTTCTCTCAATGAGAAGGGCGAATTGGATGCTATTTCTCAAATTCCAGTCGTTTGTGAGTATCAAGATGTCTTTCTAGAAGAGCTTCCGAGTATGCCTCCTCACCGGCCAGTTGAGTTCGTTATCGATCTTGAGCCTGGCACGGAATCCGTTTGCAAGCGTCCATACAAGCTTGGACCCAAGGAGCTGAAAGAATTGAAGAAACAGCTCGATGAACAAGACCATCTGGGTTTGATCAGACCGAGTTCATCTCCATGGGGTTGTGGTGTTCTTTTTGTCCAGAAGAAGGATGGCACGAACTGACTTTGTGTCGACTACCGTCCATTGAACAAGAAGACAATCAAGAACAAGTATCCACTTCCCAACATCAATGAGCTATTCGAGCAACTTAAAGGTGCTAAAGTTTTCTCCAAGCTTGACCTTCGTATGGGTTATCATCAGATTCGCATTCGTGAAGAAGATATTCCCAAGACAGCATTCAGAACAAGCTTTGGTTCTTATGAATATACTGTCATGTCTTTCGGCCTTGTCAATGCTCCTCCAACATTCTCTCGGATGATGAATTTCATCTTCAACCCCTATACCAATGAATTCGTCCTGGTGTATCTCGATGATATCTTGGTCTTCTCCAAGAATAAGAAGGATCATGCCAAACATTTGCGATTGGTGCTCGACAAGCTCAGAGAGTATCAATTCTATGCGAAGTTTTCCAAATGTGAGTTTTGGCTTGATGAAGTTCTTTACCTTGGTCATATCATCTCTGCCAAGGGCATCGCTGTTAATCCCAAGAAGGTGTCTGCAAT
The DNA here is from genome assembly GCF_018294505.1 of Triticum aestivum. NCBI lineage: Eukaryota > Viridiplantae > Streptophyta > Magnoliopsida > Poales > Poaceae > Triticum > Triticum aestivum. Next base: position 285,149,182 of record NC_057802.1, read on the forward strand.
TGTGAATTGGGAACCTCCTCAGAATGTCAAGCAGCTCCGCAGTTTCCTTGGTCTTGCAAGCTATTGCCGAAGATTCGTTGAGAATTTCTCTAAGATTGCAAAGCCTCTTTCCAACCTCCTCCAGAAGCATGTGAAGTATGTCTGGACTCCTGAGTGTGATGTTGCTTTCAACACTCTCAAAGAGAAACTCGTCACAACTCCTGTCTTAGCTCCTCCTGACGAATCCAAGCCATTCGAAGTTTTCTGTGATGCTTCTCTTCAAGGTCTTGGTGCTGTGTTAATGCAAGAGAAGAAAGTTGTGGCCTATACCTCTCGTCAGTTGAAGCCCAACGAAAAGAACAACCCCACTCACGATCTTGAGTTGGCGGCAGTTGTCCATGCATTAATAAGATGGAGACATCTCTTGTTGGGAAGGAAAGTGGACATATTCACCGATCACAAGAGTCTCAAGTACATCTTCACTCAGCCCAACCTCAACCTCAGGCAGACTCGATGGGTCGAAATGATTCAAGAGTACAATCCGAGTATTGAATATACTCCAGGCAAAGCCAATGTCATTGCAGATGCTTTGAGCAGGAAGGCTTATTGCAACAGCTTAATCCTCAAGCCATTTCAACCAGACCTTTGTGAAGCTTTCCGCAAACTCAATCTCCAAGTTGTTCCTCAAGGCTTTCTTGCCAACCTCATAGTCTCTCCTACTTTGGAAGATCAAATTCGTGAGGCACAACTCCTGGATACCATGGTGAAGAAGGTGAAACGTGGTATCGGCAAGGGTCTTTCCAAATATAAGTGCTATCGCATTGATGACCGAGACACTTTATTCTTCGAGGACCGGATTGTGGTTCCTAAAGGTGATCTAAGGAAAGTCATTATGAACGAGGCACACAATTCTCTTCTTTCCATTCATCCTGGAAGTACGAAGATGTACCATGACCTCAAGCAGTCGTATTGGTGGACTCGAATGAAGCGAGAAATCGCTCATTCGTGCACGAATGTGATGTCTGTTGAAGGGTGAAAGCAGAACACCAACGACCAGCTGGTCTCCTCCAACCTCTTGCTATCCCAGAATGGAAGTTTGATCATATCGAAATGGACTTCGTGACTGGATTTCCAAAGTCCAAGCGCGGAAATGATGTTATCTTCATTGTCATCGACAAGCTTACTAAAGTGGCTCATTTCCTTCCAATCAAAGAATCTATCACAGCAGCTCAGTTGGCAGAGCTATACACCTCCAGGATTGTCTCCTTGCACGGCATTCCACAATTGATATCTTCGGATCGTGGAAGCATCTTCACTTCTAAGTTCTGGGACTCCTTCCAGAAGGCCATGGGCACCAACATTCGCTTCAGCACAGCTTTCCATCCTCAAACTAGTGGCCAAGTCGAGCGAGTCAATCAAATCCTTGAAGATATGCTCAGGGCTTGTGTCATTTCTTTTGGCATGAAGTGGGAAGATTGTCTTCCATATGCCGAATTCTCCTACAACAACAGCTTCCAAGCGAGTTCGGGCAAGGCCCCATTCGAAATTCTCTATGGCAGAAAGTGCCGTACTCCTCTCAATTGGTCAGAGACTGGTGAACGCCAACTTCTTGGCAACGACTTAGTCACAGAGGCTGAAGAAATGTGTAAATTCATCCGTGAAAATCTCAAAGCCGCGCAATCGCGCCAGAAGAGTTACTATGATAGTAAGCACCGTGACTTGGCTTTCGAGATCGGAGACCATGTCTACCTCCGCGTCTCTCCAATGAAAGGCACTCGTCACTTCGGTATCACAGGGAAGCTTGCTCCTAGATACGTGGGTCCTTTCAAGATCATTGGCAAAAGAGGTGACCTCGCCTATCAACTTGAGCTTCCCTCCAACTTCGCGAACGTGCACGATGTGTTCCACGTGTCACAGCTTCGCAAGTGCTTCAAGACTCCTGAGTGCACCATCAACTTTGAAAAGATTGACCTCCAAGAAGATCGGTCTTATCATGAGCACCCCGTTGCTATTCTTGAAGAAACTGAGCGCAAGACTCGCAACAAGTCAATCAAATTCCTGAAAGTGAAGTGGTCGCACCATTCCGACCGAGAAGCCACCTGGGAACGCGAGGACCACCTCCATTCCGGATATTCGGAGTTCTTTCAGTCCTAAATCTCGGGACGAGATCCTCTTGTAGTGGTGGAGTGTTCTAATACCCCGGATGTAACTTTCCATATTTGTAACTCCAACTCTTGCCATTTTCGGCTATGTGCTATGATATTCCCTTCATGGTCGGGTTTTTTTTTTCGTTTTGCATTTTTTTCATGTCATGCATCTCATATCATGTCATCATGTGCATCTCATTTGCATACATGTTCGTCTCATGCATCTGAGCATTTTCCCCGTTGTCCGTTTTGCAATCCGACACTCCCACATGCGCCGGCGCACCCCTCTTGTCTCTTTTTCGTGAGCGGGTGTTAAACATTCTCGGAATGGACTGAGGTTTGTCAAGTGGCCTTGGTATACCACCGGTAGACCACCTGTCAAGTTTCGTTCCATTTGGAGGTCGTTTGATACTCCAACGGTTAACCGGGTAACCGCAAAGTCCTTTTGTGTGTTGCAGCAAAACCCCCCTCCAAACAGCCCAATAACCCATCTAAGTCACCTCCATGCTCTCGGTCGTTCGATCATGATCGTGTGGGCGAAAACCACACTCCATTTGGAGTCTCCTAGCTCCCTCTACCTATAAATTAGTCCCCTCCCCCGAAATTTCGGGCAAAACCACCCCTAACCCTAGCAAAATCGCCCTCCGCCGCCACCGGACACGTCCGCCGCCGCCGGACGAACCCGCTGCCGCGCCCCGCCAACCCCAGCCTGCCACGTGGCAGTGCCGCAGC
>NC_057802.1:285152557-285185094 GCF_018294505.1 Triticum aestivum
CTCCGCCCGTCCCCGCCGCGACGCCGGTGGCCGCCGTCCGTCTGGTCACCGGTCGGATCCGCCTCCGCCCGTGCTCCTCCGCCCCGACTCCGATGACCGCGCGCCTCTCCCTCCTCTCCCCACCGGCCGCCGTCTCCCTCCTCCTTCCGCAGCTCCGGCGAGCGCCAGATCCAGATCGAGGTTGCTTCCCCCCTGGAAATTCTCTAAGTCCCATGATATTTTTACAATATTTGACTCTGTTCATTGCATCATAACTCCGTGCATACTGCTCTGTTTCATGCGTGTAATATATCGAAATGTTCATTACGAGATGCTCTTCATTTTGTTCCATTGTGCCATGCTCGTTTGGGTCAATATTGATGCCCAAATCTCTGGTGCAAGAGTGCTATATGATGTTAACTGCTGTTACTTATCAGAACTTGGTGTTTTGTTATTTTTTCTACATTTGATGTGTGCATCTTATGAGCATGATCTCTACAGGCTTCATGATGTTTCTGTGACTGCTGTTATTTTGTTGCCATGTATCCATGTGTCTACAGAGAGAGCCATGCTTCTTTTGGGCATGTTCAGTAAGGATGTTTTATAGATATAGTTGTGCTATATCCATCCAGGCCCCTATTTGCAATTAAGGAGTGCCCTAGCATGTCTCAATTTTGCTTGACCTTTGCTATAAAATATTTCTGGCAGAATGTTAACATGATATTCAATTTTGCCAAGGTTGTTGAAGTTGATCCATACATGCTATGAACTTGCTCTTGCCGTGGATAGCTTCATAAACATGCCATCTTGCTGTAGGTTTGCTTGTTTTGTCATGCATTGCTTTGTGATGAGTGAATCATGCTCATCAAGATGCCTTCATAATTCTGTTTACTGCCATGCTCTGTTTTCTGCCAAGTCTGAAAGCTGTTAACGAAACTTGCTATGTTTACATGAGTGCCATAATATCTTCTGATCCTTTTTGGCTCATGGTCAGCAAGGTACTTTTGTTCTATGCATTTAGTAGATTCATTCCATGCCTTGTTTTTCTATGGTAAGTTCCTGTAGCATGTTGATTGCTTGCTCTGAACATTGCTACCTGATGCTGTTTCAGCCATGTCCAGTATTTTCACCAAGTCTGTGAAGCTGATATCTTTTGCACTTTTTCCATGCTTGTTTGAACCTGTTATGGTGTGATATAGCCGTAGCTCAGTGTTCATCTTTTGTCAAGCATCTCCTGTAGATTACTGCCATATGCTTTGTTGCTATGTTGGGGTGCTGTAGCATAGTTACTTGATGTATTCTAAGTGCTTTCATGCTGTTAATCGCAGATTCGTGTCATTCTTGTTTTGCTTGCCATTTGCAAACCGTGCATCCGTTTCCGGTGATCTTTATATCGATTTCGACCGAAATCATCTCATCTTTCCAGTGGCATACTTGGTTTGCCAAGTTACTGCCTTGTTCATCCTTTTTCTTCCGGAGCACGCATACGCATCGCATATCATATCTCGCATATCATGCATGTATTGCATCATGTTGTTTGTGCATTTCCCGTGATTGATTGTGGTCCCATTGCTTGTGTTCTTGCTCTGGGTATAGCCGGGAGACGAGTTCGTGAACGAGGAACCTGTTGAGTACGCTTACGAGGATCAAGCTTTCGACAACTCTGAGAACCTTGCAGGCAAGATGACCATACCCTCGAAATCACTTCTATCTTTGCTTTGCTAGTTGATCGTTCTATTGCCATGCTGCGCTACCTACCACTTGCTATATCATGCCTCCCATATTGCCATGTCAAGCCTCTAACCATCCTTTCCTAGCAAACCGTTGTTTGGCTAAGTTACCGCTTTTGCTCAGCCCTTCTTATAGCGTTGCTAGTTGCAGGTGAAGTTGAAGTTGGTTCCATGTTGGAACATGGACATTTTGGCATATCACAATATCTCTTATTTAATTAATGCATCTATATATATTTGGTAAAGGGTGGAAGGCTCGGCCTTATGCCTGGTGTTTTGTTCCACTCTTGCCGCCCTAGTTTCCGTCATACCGAGATTATGTTCCTTGAGTTTGCGTTCCTTACGCGGTTGGGTGATTTATGGGACCCCCTTGACAGTTCGCCTTGAATAAAACTCCTCCAGCAAGGCCCAACCTTGGTTTTACCATTTGCCACCTAAGCCTTTTTCCCTTGGGTTTTCGCGAGCCCGAGGGTCATCTTTATTTTAACCCCCCGGGCGAGTGCTCCTTCGAGTGTTGGTCCGAACCGAGTAGACTGCGGGGCCACCTCGGGGAAACTTGAGGCCTGGTTTTACTCGTAGGACGTCTCATCCGTTGTGCCCTGAGAACGAGATATGTGCAGCTCCTATCGGGATTTGTCGGCACATCGGGCGGCTTTGCTGGTCTTGTTTTACCATTGTCGAAATGTCTTGTAAACCGGGATTCCGAGACTGATCGGGTCTTCCCGGGAGAAGGTTTATCCTTCGTTGACCGTGAGAGCTTATAATGGGCTAAGTTGGGACACCCCTGCAGGGTATTATCTTTCGAAAGCCGTGCCCGCGGTTATGAGGCGGATGGGAATTTGTTAATGTCCGGTTGTAGAGAACTTGTCACTTGACTTAATTAAAATACATCAACCATGTGTGTAGCCGTGATGGTCTCTTCTCGGCGGAGTCCGGGAAGTGAACACGGTTTGAGTTATGAATGAACGTAAGTAGTTTCAGGATCACTTCTTGATCATTTCTAGCTTCGCGACTGTTGCGTTGCTTCTCTTCTCGCTCTCATTTGCGTATGTTAGCCACCATATACGTTTAGTGCTTGCTGCAGCTCCACCTCATTACACCATCCTTTCCTACAAGCTTAATTAGTCTTGATCTCGCGGGTGTGAGATTGCTGAGTCCTCGTGACTCACAGATTCTACCAAAACAGTTGCAGGTGCCGACGATGCCAGTGCAGATGACGCAACCGAGCTCAAGTGGGAGTTCGATGAGGAACGTGGTCATTACTATGTTTCTTTTCCTGATGATCAGTAGTGGAGCCCAGTTGGGACGATCGGGGATCTAGCATTTGGGGTTATCTTATTTTCATTTGGATTTGACCGTAGTCGGTCTATGTGTGGATTTTCGATGATGTATGAATTAAATTTATGTATTGTGTGAAGTGGCGATTGTAAGCCAACTCTCGTTATCCCATTCTTGTTCATTACATGGGATTGTGTGAAGATGACCCTTCTTGCGACAAAACCACAATGCGGTTATGCCTCTAAGTCGTGCCTCGACACGTGGGAGATATAGCCGCATCGTGGGCGTTACAGTACCATTATCAGTTATAATACTGTGTGGAAAGCTAGACCGAAAAATCACCTTCTTGATGAATTGAACCGCCGTAGCTGCATCACAGTTACTGACTGGCTCTGCCTCCACCCACTTAGTGAAGTTATCAACCGCCACCAAAAGGTGGGTCTTCTTGTCCTTGGATCTCTTAAAGGGCCCAACCATATCCAGCCCCCAGGTTGCAAACGACCAAGTGATTGGAATCATCCTCAATTCCTGGGCCGGAACATGAGCTCGGCGTGAAAATTTCTGACAACCGTCGCACTTTTTCACCCAATCTTCCGCATCAGCATGAGCCATCAGCCAATAGAAGCCATGACGAAAGGCTTTTGCTACCAGGGACTTTGAACCGGCGTGATGACCACAATCCCTTTCGTGGATCTCACGCAGAATCTCTCGACCTTCTTTAGGAGACACACAACGCTGAAATGCCCCTGTCACACTGCAATGATGTAATTCTCCATTGATAATAGTCATGGACTTGGACCGCCGGATTGTCTGCCTGGCTTAGGTTTCATCCTCCGGTAACTTGCCCCAGTTCATATACGCCAAATATGACCATCCAATCTGGGATGATATGAAGCGCTGCCACCAATTGAGCCTCCGGATCAGGAACAGCCAGATCCCCCTTTGTGGGGAGTTTGACCGACGGATTATGCAGCACATCCAGAAAGACGTTGGGTGGAACCGGCTTACGCTGGGAACCCAAACGGCTTAAAGTGTCCGCCGCTTCATTCTTCCGCCGGTCCACATGATCAACCTGATAGCCTTTGAAGTGACCTGCAACAATATCCACCTCTCGACGATATGCTGCCATGAGCGGATCCTTGGAATCCCAAGTACCAGACACTTGTTGAGCCACTAGGTCCGAGTCACCGAAGCACTTAACCCGGCTCAAATTCATCTCCTTAGCCATCCGAAGACCATGGAGTAAAGCCTCATATTCAGCTACATTGTTAGTGCAAGGGAACATTAAACGGAGAACATAACAAAACTTATCACCTCGTGGGGAAGTTAGCACGACTCTAGCCCCCGAGCCCTCCAATTGCCTGGACCCATCGAAATGAATAGTCCAATAAGTATTATCCGGCTTCTCTTCTGGCGCCTGTAATTCTGTCTAGTCATTGATGAAATTCACAAGCGCCTGAGATTTGATCGCCGTCCGGGGCATATATTTTAACCCGTGAGGCCCAAGCTCAATAGCCCACTTGGCAACCCGGCCATTTGCTTCCCTGTTCTGGATTATATCCCCCAAAGGAGAAGAACTGACCACAATGATGGGATGGCCCTGGAAATATTGCTTAAGCTTCCGGCTCGCCATGAAAACTCCGTACACCAGCTTCTGCCAATGTGGGTACCTCTGCTTGGACTCAATAAGTACTTCACTGATATAATAAACCGGCCGTTGAACCGGATACTCCTTTCCGGCCTCCTTGCGCTCCACCACAATAGCCACGCTAACAGCCCGGGCATTAGCAGCCACATATAACAACAAGGGTTCTTTATCAATAGGAGCAGCAAGGACCAGCGGCTCGGCCAGCTACCGCTTTAAGTCCTCAAACGCTTCATTGGCGGTGTCACTCCAGACGAAGTCATCCGTCTTCTTCAGCATCTGATATAAAGGGATTGCCTTCTCTCCAAGGCGACTGATAAACCGGCTCAAGGCTGCAATCCGGCCTGCCAGGCGTTGAACATCATTGATACACTTCGGTTTAGCCAAAGAAGTTATAGCCTTGATTTTCTCCGGATTAGCTTCAATGCCCCTGTTAGACACTAGAAATCCCAAGAGTTTGCCTGCTGGTACACCAAAAACACACTTGGCCGGATTAAGCATCATTTTATAAACCCGGAGGTTATCGAAGGTCTCCTGCAAGTCATCTATCAATGTCCCCTCCTTTCTGGATTTAACCACAATATCATCCACATAAGCATGAACATTGCGACCGAACTGATTATGAAGACAATTCTGCACACAACGCTGATAAGTCGCCTGGGCACTCTTGAGCCCAAAGGGCATAGACACATAGTAGAAGGCTCCAAAGGGAGTTATGAAAGCTGTCTTCTCCTGGTCCTTAACTGCCATTTTGATCTGATGATAACCAGAATAAGCATCCAGAAAACTCAAACGCTCGCAACCCGCCGTAGCATCAATGATTTGATCAATACGAGGGAGGGCAAAAGGATCTGCTGGACAAGCCTTGTTTAAATCTGTGTAATCCACACACATACGCCAAGTTCCGTTCTTCTTAAGTACCAGCACCGGATTAGCCAACCACTCAGGATAAAATACTTCAATGATAAACCCAGCCGCCAAAAGCCTGGCTACCTCCTCACCAATGGCCTTGCGTCTTTCTTCATTGAACCGGCGAAGAAACTGCTTGACCGGTTTAAACTTGGGATCGACATTAAGAGTGTGCTCAGCGCCCGATACACCTGGCATGTCAGAAGGTTTCCACGCAAAGATGTTCCGATTCTCACGGATGAACTCGATGAGCGCGCATTCCTATTTTGGATCCAAGTTAGCGCTGATGCTAAACTGCTTGGATGAATCGTCAGGAACAAAATCAACCAGCTTAGCCTCATCAGCCGATTTAAACTTCAAGGCCGGATCATGCTTTGTAGTTGGCTTTTTCAAAGAAGTCATATCCGCCAGATCAACATTGTCCTTGTAGAACTTCAACTCCTCTGTTGCACAAACCGACTCAGCATAAGCCGCATCACCTTCTTCACATTCCAAAGCGATCTTATGGCTCCCATGAACCATGATGGTCCCCTTATGACCCAGCATCTTGAGCTGCAGATAGACATAACAGGGCCTTGCCATGAACTTAGCATAAGCCGGCCGTCCAAACAGGGCATGATACGGGCTTTTGATTTTCACCACTTCAAAAGTCAATGTCTCTGATCTTGAATCATGCTCATCACCAAAAGCAACTTCCAGGGCTATCTTACCAACTGGATACGCCGATTTACCAGGCACCACACCATGGAAAACGGTGTTAGACGGTTTAAGATTTTTATCTGTTAACCCCATGCGACGGAAGGTTTCATAATAAAGGATATTGATACTAATCCTCCATCCATGAGCACCTTGGTGAACTTATATCCTCCAACCTAAGGCGCCACCACCAACGCTAGATGACCCGGATTATCAACCCGGGGCGGATGATCCTCTCGACTCCACACAATGGGCTGTTCAGACCAACACAAGTAACGGGGCACCGCCAGTTCAACGGAGTTCACTGCCCTTTTGTGAAGCTTTTGATCGCGCTTGCACAGGCTAGTGGTGAAAACATGATACTGCCCACTATTCAACTGTTTCGGGTTGCTCTGATAACCCGACTGTTGCTGCTACTGATTCCCCTGATGATTATAACCACCCTCGTTACCCTGATTGCCTTGATTGCCATGTCCGCTCTGATTACCGTGAAAACCTGAATCGGAACTGCCTCCACCGTAACCGGCCCATGAGATCCGGGGCCTGAACCGCCGCCTGGTCCATGATCACACCGAAAAAAATCTGAATTTTTGAACTCCCGCATAATATAACAATCCTTCCAGAGGTGCGTGGCCGGCTTATCCTGCGACCCGTGCTTTGGGCAAGGCTGGTTTAATAGGTGAGACAGGCGCTCCGGATTGGGACTTGGTCCTCCACCACGCAGGGGCAGTTTACCCTGACGACACTAACCGTTATCCTGCGTGTTGGTATTAGCCACAAAATCTGAACTGTTATCCGCTTTACGCTTACCGCTGTTTCCATGACCGGCCGAGTTATGCTACTGCCCTTTTGTGCTGCCACTCTTCTTTCCCTTCCCTGTCTTGTCATCGTCAGACTCGAGGTCCTTGGTACTATCAGAGTCGGCATACTTCACCAGAGCTGCCATAAGCGTCCCCATGTCATTGCAATGACGTTTGAGCCGTCCGAATTTCAACTTCAGAGGTGCAAACTGGCAATTGCCTTCCAACGTTAAAACTATTGTATCAGCATTGATGCGGTCCGATGAGTGCAATATTTCTGAAACCTGTTGCACCCAATGGGTTGTTGACTCTCCTTCCTCCTGGACACAGGCGGCTAAGTCCACAATTGACATGGGCTGCTTACACGTATCCTTGAAATTCTAGATAAACCGGGCCCTTAACTCAGCCCATGACCCAATGGAGTTAGCTGGCAGATTTTTCAACCATGTGCGAGCTGTTCCCTCCAACATCATGGTGAAGTATTTAGCACACGCTGCATCGTCCACATCCAGCATCTCCATTGCCATCTTATAGCTTTCAACCCATGACTCGGGGGATAAATCGGCAGTGTAATTCGGCACTTTACGTGGGCCCTTGAAATCCTTGGGCAGCCGTACGTTGCGCAGCGCTGGGACGAGACACGGCACCCCCAACGAACTGGAGGTAACCCCTGGTTCCCCTGAAGTTGTTGGACGAACCGGAGTAAGTTGGCGAGCTTCGTGTTGTGCCGCTAACTCAGCCTCTCGACGTGCCCTAGCACGATCCACCACATCCTGAGCATCACCACCGCCGCCTGCTGGGTTATGACCACGAGGCGGATTACGATTCCGCGCACTGCTGGACACGGCCGGTTCATCCATATGCCTGCTGTAACTCCGGCTCGGGCGGGGAGTAGAATGAATCCTTTCGCGGCTGTATGAATAAGCCTGCTGCTGACTCAAGGCTGTCTGAAGGAGCTCTCTCGCCCATCGCGTCTCCACTGCTACAGGGGACTCACCGTCGACTGGGAGGGCCGCCAATTGTGAAGCGGCTGCGACTATGTTATCCAAAGGGTTGGAGTAATGACCCGGAGGCGTCGGCCCGTGTTGGGGCAGGATATTCTGAGGTGGTGGATCCATTGCGCGCGGCTGAACCGGCGTCCCCATTCCAGGTACTTTGACCCGGTTTACCACTAGCTGGTTGCTGGTTCCTACTCCTGGCGTGTTGAAGAGATTCCTGGCTTCGTAAACCGGAGGCAGGTGAGATCGGTACCTTCTCCTCATTACGTCATTCGATGCGTTCTGATCCAACATAAGCCGATAAGACTGTGCATCTAACTCGGCCTGCCTTGCCGTCATCCTGGCGTTTTCAGCGGCCAGGTCCACCTTGGCTTGTGCTATCTGATCCTTCACCTTCGCCACTTCTGCATTGTGCTGGTCCTGATTCGCCGGGCTGACTTCAGCCGCTAGCAGTGCTGCCAAGGTGTCGAATAAACCGGACAAAACCTGAAACGACAGTGGCGCAGGGCCTCCTGCCCCAGCTGCTATCGCCGCTGCTGAACCGAAGATCATCGCTGCGGCGGTCGAAGATTGCGGCGCTGACTGTGTACCGGCCATGAAGATCGCAACTCGGCTTGGCGAATCAAAGGGGTCCGGAATACTGTCGCCATCGGAGTAACCCCCGAACCGGCCATCCTGCAACTGATACAATGACTCGGTCTCTCTAGTAGATGACTCGTCACCGGAGTAAACGGCGGTTTCACCACCATATTCCGATCTATCCTCAGATTCCACTCCGTGGATGACTCCCACGAAGGCACGCTTCATGGCAGGCTTAACCCGGGCGGATCTCGCACGCTGAGCCGTTTCGACGATGTCGGTGCAGATGTGCGCCTCAGGGCCCGGTTCGCCAATCTTGCCAATGAACACGTGAATGCCGCCGAAGGGGACCCAGTACCCGTACTCAATTGAGCCGGCCTCGGGGCCCCAGCCTGCGTTGTCGATGTAGAGCTTGCCACGACGACTCTTGGTCATCCGGCCATAGCATATCCCTTGAGCCCTTCGAAGCTGCCCTCTAAAAACTTGAAACCATCGTGCGATAGCCCCACGGTGGGCGCCAAATGTCGTGGTTTTGTCACATCAGATGTCCTAGCGAAAGGACTTAGTCGTGGAGCCATCGCAACAGGTTAGCTTAAAGGGGTTAAAGCGGACAAAGGACGCAGAGAATTTATACTGGTTCGGCCCCTTGCGGTGAAGGTAAAGGCCTAATCCAGTTGTTGTGGAGTTGCTAGGTTTTCGATGACCAGGGAGCGAATCCGCTATGCCTGGCTCTCGAGTTGTTGTTTCTTGTCCCTAAACCGCCGCCGGGTCGTCGCTTTATATACATAGGTTGACGCCCGCCGGTTTACAGAATCCCGAGGCCGGCTCATAAACGTGTCCGGCTCGGTTTCTACTCTTTCTATCTTACAACACAAGTTTACATATCAATGTTGGTTTATGTCTACAGGCCTTAATCCGCCTTTGGGCCCTGGGCCTTCGTAAAGCACCACAGTCCTTGTCTTCATGGGCTTCAAATATAATAACTCATCATGGGGATAACCGGGCCTCTCCTGGCCGGTTTATGCCCAGCAGTAATATCCCCAACAACAGGTATGCAGAATTGTAACTGCAGTAAGAGATCGTCCAAAATCTGAATCAAGAAGTTTTTCTAGCACTTATCGTTTGCAACTAATCGACGTGAATAATTGGATATCATATCGAATGAGTAAGAAAGACAAGTAAAATTGTCAACAAACCTGGCCTGTGTAGTAATCTGGGTCAATGTCACTACGGCCAACAATCCAAAATGACTAGTGTCTGTTCCTAGGGCCTGAATTTCAAAACCCTGTGAACTTTACAGGTACTAAAGATTACTGAAATACATCTGAACCATTAAGTGTAGGTAGCACTTAGCACACAACAAACCCTAATGACAGTCCTGCCTAATGAGTAATGGATCAATTAGAAATGGGTGATGACGAGTGGCTGCTAAGTGTTGAGGACGTGTCTCAGGATAAATCGGGTTGGCTTAGTGGGTGTTGTAGGCCTGAGCCCTGAACGGACTGGGAAGGTAGGCACGGCGGCGCGCCCGGGCAGCGGTGGCGCTGTTGGGCGAGCGGATCATGACCTCATGTTAGTCTGGCGTCTCCTCCTAGAGTCATGCCGTCCGGGGACGACAAGTCGCCGGTGAGGCAGGCGGCTGGGGGCGAGTAGAGATCGGAAGCGCATAGCAGAACAGAGGGGAATCGGGGCCTGGGCCGACCCAAAATCCCAGGGTGGGCTGCGGCCCACCGTGGGCACCTTGTAGAGATACACACCCGAGCAGCGAACATGCATTTTCGAAACTAAATTAGGAATATTTAGCTGACCAATTAAACGACTCTACTATAATAATATCGATTCGTATTTGAACAACTAAGCTTGTTTAGCTTGATGGGTGGAGCAGTGCTATTATGACACGAAGCACGTATACTTATCGTATAGTGATCATAAAAGGGGGAAACCCTAAGCATTTTTTTAGCAAAAGAGGGTTTCCCCTCTGATTTCTATTAACGAAACGACCACGGAACCAACATGATCAATTAAACCCTAGTATGACTGTGCCATTGCAGATTTAAAGCTGCAAACTGGGGAAATGCTATTTAGCATCCATTGTTTGCTTCAAACTAAGAACTAAATTCTAAGAGCTGGAAAGAAAGTACAGTAACCAAGTTATGATCTATTTTCTAGTTGAGATAAAAAAGTTGTGGAGATATGAAGTACCACCTCTCTTGCGGCGCCATGTAGGCATCGGGGGTGCGATGGCTGTCGGTGGCGTTGAAGCATATCTGCGATGGTAGACGGGTGCATCAGGTGATAAGTCCCATTGTGATGGAAGAGAAGGTCGTGTGAGCGGCCTCGACAAAGAGGACGATGGCGCTGATGAAGGGACAGGACACGATGCAACGCTCTTGGTCCGTCGCCGTGGATGAGAAACGTCCATCTCTAGCGGTGGACGACGCGGTCTTGGTAGGCACTCCGGCATGGTGGAGGACGGTGGCGATGGATGGGGTGGAGGACATCGGCGATGGATGGGGTGGAGGACGGCGGCGATGGAAGGGGTGGCGGACGGAGGAGGCTGGTGTGGGGATGGTGTTCTAGCACGGACGGTGTATGAATGGGAAAATGGAGGGAGAGGTACGGGGAACCATGTTTTTGGGACGCGCGTGTCTCATATATGGGAAAGTTACAAACTTAGCCCTCGTTTAAAATTTGGACGTCTCGTCGGTTGGGGATAGGTCGGTAATCTCGCATCTCGCAAATATTTGCCCAGAGTGATTTCGGGCGAGGAGAGGGTGTTTTGGCGCTCATGGTTGGCGCCCACGGTGTATGAACGGGGCTGACAGGTAGGGCGGTTGTGTCATGTCTGAGTGAAGTTACAAACCTGCCCCTATTGAAATTATTTGCCTACATCGATTTCGGCCGAGTCGAGTTTGTTTTGCCGCCCACCATGTATGAATGGGGAAATGGAGGGAGAAACAGAGGTCTTTCGGATGAGCTTGAATCAAATGTGTTTTGCCGCCCATGTTTGGCACCTACCGTGTCGGAATGGGCTCAGAGGCGGTCGTGTCACGTCTAATTGAAGTTACTAACCTACCCCTATTGAGAGCAATAGAAATCGGGCCGATAGATTGTCCGTGTAAGGGGTAGACAGTAATTTACATCTCCCAAACACTTGGCTTCGAGCAGCCGATGTGGGAGTGGACATTTTGCCGCTTCTTTCGAATTTTAGGACAATAAGCATCCACGTTTACCTTGACAACTAAATTCGAATCCATTTTGTATTCCTATACGAATCTTCATAAATCATTCATTGTGTTTTTATATATCTTCAAAAGCACGACAAAGATGTATTCCACTGTCATATATGAATATGATTTACAAATGCCGATACTCGAATTCAGAAGCTAGAATCCAGTTTAAGGTGAATTCAAATATTTGGAACACTTTATGTCGAACTCAAATGTCACAGACAACATAATGTGTACTCCCATTTAGATATGTACACAAGCGATGTATCAAGATTCAAATACCGAGTCAATCAGCCAATAATGTACAAAACTAACAGACATATAAACACTTATAGAGTATATGGATCAATAATATCAACTAACATACATAAGCCTGGCCGCTGTACTTTTTTTTGCTAGAAGAGCATCCTTTTTTAGCGAAGCTAGTACAACATTGATGTCTACTACACAACCTTCTTCTTGTAGACGTTGTTGGGCCTCCAAGTGCAGAGGTTTGTAGGACAGTAGCAAATTTCCCTCAAGTGGGTGACCTAAGGTTTATCAATCCGTGGGAGGCGTAGGATGAAGATGGTCTCTCTCAAACAACCCTGCAACCAAATAACAAAGAGTCTCTTGTGTCCCCAACACACCCAATACAATGGTAAATTGTATAGGTGCACTCGTTCG
This sequence comes from Triticum aestivum, assembly GCF_018294505.1. Classification (NCBI taxonomy): domain Eukaryota; kingdom Viridiplantae; phylum Streptophyta; class Magnoliopsida; order Poales; family Poaceae; genus Triticum; species Triticum aestivum. The sequence continues at coordinate 285,165,068 of NC_057802.1, forward strand.
GCGAAGAGATGGTGATACAAGTGCAATATGGATGGTAGATATAGGTTTTTGTAATCTGAAAATATAAAAACAGCAAGGTAACCAATGATAAAAGTGAGCACAAACGGTATTGCAATGCTAGGAAACAAGGCCCAGGGTTCATACTTTCACTAGTGCAAGTTCTCTCAACAATAATAACATAATTGGATCATATAACTATCCCTCAACATGCAACAAAGAGTCACTCCAAAGTCACTAATAGCGGAGAACAAACGAAGAGATTCTGGCAGGGTACGAAACCACCTCAAAGTTATTCTTTCCGATCAATCCATTGGGCTATTCCTATAAGTGTCACAAACAGCCCTAGAGTTCATAGTAAAATAACACCTTAAGACACACATCAACCAAAACCCTAATGTCACCTAGATACTCCAATGTCACCTCAAGTATCCGTGGGTATGATTATACGATATGCATCACACAATCTCAAATTCATCTATTCAACCAACACATAGAACCTCAAAGAGTGCCCCAAAGTTTCTACCGGAGAGTCAAGACGAAAACGTGTGTCAACCCCTATGCATAGGTTCATGGGCGGAACCCGCAAGTTGATCACCAAAACATGCATCAAGTGGATCACGTGAATACCCCATTGTCACCACGGGTATCCCACGCAAGACATACATCAAGTGTTCTCAAATCCTTAAAGACTCAATCCGATAAGATAACTTCAAAGGGAAAAATCAATCCATTACAAGAGAGTAGAGGGGGAGAAACATCATAAGATCCAACTATAATAGCAAAGCTTGCGATACATCAAGATTGTATCACCTCAAGAACACGAGAGAGAGAGAGAGAGAGATCAAACACATAGCTACTGGTACATACCCTCAGCCCCGAGGGTGAACTACTCCCTCCTCGTCATGGAGAGCGCCGGGATGATGAAGATGGCCACCGGTGAGGGTTCCCCCTCCGGCAGGGTGCCGGAACAGGGTCCCAATTGGGTTTTGGTGGCTACAGAGGCTTGCGGCGGCGAATCTCCCGATCTATTCTGTTCCCCGAAGGTTTTAGGGTATATGGGAATATATAGGCGAAAGGAGTCCGTAAGGGGAGCCACGAGGGGCCCACGAGGGTGGAGGGCGCGCCCAGGGGTGGGCGCGCCCTCCTGCCTCGTGCTCTCCTCGTTGATCCCCTGACATGCAATCCAAGTCTCCTGTATTGCTTTCTTTCCAAAAATAACTTTTCCGAAGGTTTCATTCCGTTTGGACTCCGTTTGATATTCCTTTTCTGCGAAACACTGAAAGAAGGGAAAAAACAGAAACTGGCACTGGGCTCTGGGTTAATAGGTTAGTCCCAAAAGTAATATAAAAGTGCATAGTAAAGCCCATTAAACATCCAAGATGGATAATATAATAGTAAGATGGATTTTTAGTTTTAGATTTCTCTTCTGATTACCCCTTGTAATCTTTGTATATTGTATGCTACTTTTTAATTGAAATAAAGTTTTGAATACTGTGGGGGGTTTTCCCTACAGTCACCAGTCAAAAAAAAATATGGATAATATAATAGCATGAATACTTCATAAATTATAGATACGTTGGAGACGTATCAGCATCCCCAAGCTTAATTCATGCTCGTCCTCGAGTAGGTAAATGATAAAAGAAAGAATTTATGAAGTGTGAATGCTAGCAGCTGCACAAGTTTGATCAATGATAATTTCAATCACCTTTTCTAGCATCATTATATGTCATAACAGTAGCACAACTCATAAAACTTTTCATGATCAAGTAACAAGCTATTCACATGTTAAAGTATAGATCATAAACTTTCTTGAAAACTAACAAATCGTGTTATTAGTCATCAAACAATTACAATTCATCTTATTTTCAGGAAGAGTCTATGTCAGAGCTTTGATTTAGCAAACTCCACATATTCAACTATCATATAGTCTTCCATGATTGCTACCACTCAAAGCATATTTTTAAAACAAATAGCATCCATCGAACACAGAGAAAGATAGGGGCTTAATGTTTCGCCTCCAAACTTATTTATCATATAGATAATTGTCAACAATAATAATTCATGATCAAATATATTCGAATGGCCATATATGCTCAGATCTTTCCATCACATGATGCTTGCCAACTAAAGAGTAGGTTGGAATGAGAAGGAATACTGCCGACTCTTGCATAAAAGTAAAAGATAGGCCCTTCGCAGAGGGAAGCAGGGATTTGCAGAGGTGCCAGAGCTTGAAGCAAAAACAGAGATGAAAATAATTTTGAGAGGTATGCTTTCATTGTCAACATAACGACCAAGAGTTCCCAATATCTTCCATGCTAGATACATCATAGGCGGTTCCCACGCAGAACGGTAAAGATTTTACTCCCCCTCCGCCAACAATCACACTCCACGGCTTGTCCGAAACAATGGGTGCCGTCCAACTATCAACATTCTTGGGGGAGTTTTGTTTAAATTATTTGCGAATCTGATTTTGATCTTTTGATCATAGGACTGGGCATCCTAGTTACCAGCCATTTTCTCGTGAATGATGAGCGGAGTCAACTCATCGTGAGAATAACCCACCTAGCATGGAAGATACTGCTAGCCCCTAGTCGCTACATGAGTGATTCGGGCATACAAAACAGATTATTATTTGAAGGTTTAGAGTTTGGCACATGCAAATTTACTTGGAACGGCAGGTAAATACCGCATATAGGTAGATATGGTGGACACTCATGGAAGAAACTTGTTTCAAGTAATTTAGATGCACAAGCAGTATTCCCGCTTAGTACAGATATTTTGGCTAGCAAAGGATTCTAAATAGCAAGCACCACATGTTAGAGGATCCATAACAATATAACTTCTATACAAATATACCCAAGCATAACTCATTATGTTGTCTTCCTTGTCCAACTTCAACTAATTTGCTCAGGTTTGAAAATAATTAATGGGGATCACAATCATAGAAGATGTCCAAGATAGTATATTTATATGTGAAATCTCTCTTCCTTCAATATTCTTTCATGAATTGTTCAAGTGACCAATACAATGTTTGCTAAACTTCAATAAATTTACCACCTCTACTTCTTATATGTAAAGTCATTACTCCCCACGAGAAAGGCATATGAAACATATATAATTTCAGATTTATGACATTCAAATCATTCAACCATTTACTCATAGGATATAAGTGAAGCACATGAGTAAATGACAAACTACTCCAAAAACATATAAGTGAAGATCAATGAGTAGTTAAATAATTATGTAGCTATGTGAAGACTCTCTCTCATTTAAGAATTTCAGATCTTGGTACTTTATTCAAACAGCAAGCAAAGCTAAAGACAATAAAATGACGCTCCAAGCAAAACACATATCATGTGGTAAATAAAAATATAGCTCCAAGTAAAGTTACCGATGAATGAAGACGAAAGAGGGGATGCCTTCTGGGGCATCCCCAAGCTTAGGCTCTTGGTTATCCTTGAAACCTTGGGGTGCCTTGGGCATCCCCAAGCTTAGGATCTTGCCACTCCTTATTCCATAGTCCATCGAATCTTTACCCAAAACTTGAAAACTTCACAACACAAAACTTAACAGAAAACTCGTAAGCTCCGTTAGCGAAAGAAAACAAAACACCACTTCAAGGTACTGTAATGAACTCATTGTTTATTTGTATTGGTGTTAAATCTACTGTATTCCAACTTCTCTATGGTTTATAAACTATTTTACTAGCCATAGATTCATCAAAATAAGCAAACAACACACGCAAAAGAGAATCTGTCAAAAACAGAACAGTCGGATGTAATCTGTATCAAACATATACTTCTGGAACTCCAAAAATTCTAAAATAAATTGGTGGAGCTGAGGAATTTGTCTAATAATCATTGGCAAAAAGAATCAACTAAATAGCACTCTCCAGTAAAAAAAATTAGCTAATCTCGTGAGCGCTAAAGTTTCTGTTTTTTTACAGCATGATCATAAAGACTTCACCCAAGTCTTCCCAAAGGTTCTACTTGGCACAAACACTAATTAAAACACAAAACCACATCTAAACAGAATCTAGATGGATTATTTATTCCTAAAATAACCAAAAAGCAAGAAACTAAAATAAAATTGGGTTGCCTCCCAACAAGCGCTATCGTTTAACGCCCCTAGCTAGGCATGATGATTTCAATGATGCTCACATAAAAGATAAGAATTGAAACATAAAGGGAGCATCATGAAGAATATGAATAGCACATTTAAGTCTAACACACTTCCTATGAATAGGGATTTTGTGAGCAAGCAACTTATGGGAACAATATGTTGGGGATCGTTGCAGAATTTTAAAATTTTCTACGCATCACCAAGATCCATCTATGGAGTATACTAGCAACGAGGGGAAAGGAGTGCATCTACATACCCTTGTAGATCGCGAGCGGAAGCGTTCAAGTGAACGGGGTTGATGGAGTCGTACTCGTCGTGATCCAAATCACCGATGACCGAGCGCGGAACGGATGGCACCTCCGCGTTCAACACACGTACGGAGCAGCGACGTCTCCTCCTTCTTGATCCAGCAAGGGGGAAGGAGAGGCTGATGGAGATCCAGCAGCACGACGGCGTGGTGGTGGAAGTAGCGCGATCCCGGCAGGGCTTCGCCAAGAACAAACGGGAGAGAGAGGTGTCACGGGAGGGAGAGGGAGGCGCCAGGGGCTAGGGTACTGCTGCCCTCCCTCCCCCCACTATTTATAGGGGTCCTGGGGGGGCGCCGGCCCCCTGGAGATCCCATCTGAGGGGGGGGGGCGGCGGCCAAGGGGGTGGCTTGCCCCCCAAGCCAAGTGGAGCGCCCCCCACCCCTAGGGTTTCCAACCCTAGGCACAGGGGGAGGCCCAAGGGGCGTGCCCCAGCCCACTAGGGGCTGGTTCCCTTCCCACTTCAGCCCATGGGGCCCTCCGGGACAGGTGGCCCCACCCGGTGGACCCCCGGGACCCTTCCGGTGGTCCCGGTACAATACCGATAACCCCCGAAACTTTCCCGGTGGCCGAAACTAGACTTCCTATATATAATTCTTCACCTCCGGACCATTCCGGAACTCCCCGTGACGTCCGAGATCTCATCCGGGACTCCGAACAATTTTCGGGTTTCCGCATACTAATATCTCTACAGCCCTAGCGTCACCGAACCTTAAGTGCGTAGACCCTACGGGTTCGGGAGACATGCAGACATGATCGAGACGCCTCTCCAGTCAATAACCAACAGCGGGATCTGGATACCCATGTTGGCTCCCACATGTTCCACGATGATCTCATCGGATGAACCACGATGATCTCATCGGATGAACCATGATGTCGAAGATTCAAGCAATCCCGTATACAATTCCCTTTGTCAATCGGTACGTTACTTGCCCGAGATTCGATCGTCGGTATCCCAATACCTTGTTCAATCTTGTTACCGGCAAGTCACTTTACTCGTACTGTAATGCATGATCCCGTGGCTAACTCCTTAGTCACATTGAGCTCATTATGATGATGCATTACCGAGTGGGCCCAGAGATACCTCTCCGTCATACGGAGTGACAAATCCCAGTCTCGATCCGTGCCAACCCAACAGACACTTTCGGAGCTACCCGTAGTGCACCTTTATAGTCACCCAGTTACGTTGTGACGTTTGGTACACCCAAAGCACTCCTACGGTATCCGGGAGTTGCACGATCTCATGGTCTAAGGAAATGATACTTGACATTGGAAAAGCTCTAGCAAACGAACTACACGATCTTTTGTGCTATGCTTAGGATTGGGTCTTGTCCATCACATCATTCTCCTAATGATGTGATCCCGTTATCAATGACATCCAATGTCCATAGTCAGGAAACCATGACTATCTGTTGATCAACGAGCTAGTCAACTAGAGGCTTACTAGGGACACGTTGTGGTCTATGTATTCACACATGTATTACGATTTCCGGATAACACAATTATAGCATGAACAATAGACAATTATCATGAACAAGGAAATATAATAATAACCATTTATTATTGCCTCTAGGGCATATTTCCAACAGTCTCCCACTTGCACTAGAGTCAATAATCTAGTTACATTGTGATGAATCGAACACCCATAGATTCTGGTGTTGATCATGTTTTGCTCTAGGGAGAGGTTTAGTCAACGGATCTGCTACATTCAGGTCCGTATGTACTTTACAAATATCTATGTCTCCATTCTGAACACTTTCACGAATGGAGTTGAAGCGACGCTTGATATGTCTGGTCTTCTTGTGAAACCTGGGCTCCTTGGCAAGGGCAATAGCTCCAGTGTTATCACAGAAGAGAGTCATCGGGCCCGACGCATTGGGAATCACCCCTAGGTCGGTAATGAACTCCTTCATCCAGATTGCTTCTTGCGCTGCCTCTGAGGCCGCCATGTACTCCGCTTCACATGTAGATCCCGCCATGACGCTTTGCTTGCAACTGCACCAGCTTACTGCCCCTCCATTCAAAATATACACGTATCCGGTTTGTGACTTCGAGTCATCCAGATCTGTGTCGAAGCTAGCGTCGACGTAACCCTTTACGACGAGCTCTTCGTCACCTCCATAAACGAGAAACATATCCTTAGTCCTCTTCAGGTACTTCAGGATATTCTTGACCGCTGTCCAGTGTTCCATGCCGGGATTACTTTGGTACCTTCCTACCAAACTTACGACAAGGTTTACATTAGTTCTGGTACACTGCATGGCATACATAATAGACCCTATGGCCGAGGCATAGGAGATGACACTCATCTTTTCTCTATCTTCTTCCGTGGTCGGGCATTGAGCCGTGCTCAATTGCACACCTTGCAATACAGGCAAGAACCCCTTCTTGGACTGATCCATATTGAACTTCTTCAATATCTTGTCAAGGTACGTACTCTGTGAAAGACCAATGAGGCGTCTTGATCTATCTCTATAGATCTTGATGCCTAATATATAAGCAGCTTCTCCAAGGTCCTTCATTGAAAAACACTTATTCAAATAGGCCTTTATACTTTCCAAGAATTCTATATCATTTCCCATCAATAGTATGTCATCCACATATAATAAGAGAAATGCTACAGAGCTCCCACTCACTTTCTTGTAAACACAGGCTTCTCCATAAGTCTGTGTAAACCCAAACGCTTTGATCATCTCATCAAAACGAATGTTCCAACTCCGAGATGCGTGCACCAGCCCATAGATGGAGCGCTGGAGCTTGCATACCTTGTTAGCATTCTTAGGATCGACAAAACCTTCCGGCTGCATCATATACAATTCTTCCTTAAGAAAGCCGTTAAGGAATGCCGTTTTGACGTCCATTTGCTATATCTCATAATCATAGAATGCGGCAATTGCTAACATGATTCGGACGGACTTCAGCTTCGCTACGGGTGAGAAAGTCTCATCGTAGTCAACCCCTTGAACTTGTCGATAACCCTTAGCAACAAATCGAGCCTTATAGATGGTCACATTACCATCCGCGTCTGTCTTCTTCTTAAATATCCATTTATTTTCTATGGCTCGCCGATCATCGGGCAAGTCAGTCAAAGTCCATACTTCGTTTTCATGCATGGATCCTATCTCGGATTTCATGGCTTCTAGCCATTTGTCGGAATCCGGGCCCGCCATCGCTTCTTCATAGTTCGAAGGTTCACCGTTGTCCAACAACATGATTTCCAGGACAGGGTTGCCGTACCACTCTGGTGCGGAACGTGTCCTTGTGGACCTACGAAGTTCAGCAGTAACTTGATCCGAAGCTTCATGATCATCATCATTAACTTCCTCCCCAGTCGGTGTAGGCACCACAGGAACATCTTCCCGCGCTGCGCTACTCTCCGGTTCGGAACGGGTGACTATCGCCTCATCAAGTTCCAGTTTCCTCCCACTTAATTCTTTCGAGAGAAAATCTTTCTCCAGAAAGGACCCATTCTTGGCAACAAAGATCTTGCCTTCGGATCTGAGGTAGAAGGTATACCCAATGGTTTCCTTAGGGTATCCTATGAAGACGCATTTTTCCGACTTGGGTTCGAGCTTTTCAGGTTGAAGTTTCTTGACATAAGCATCGCATCCCCAAACTTTTAGAAACGACAGCTTAGGTTTCTTCCCAAACCATAATTCATACGGTGTCGTCTCAACGGATTTCGACGGAGCCCTATTTAAAGTGAATGCGGCAGTCTCTAAAGCATAGCCCCAAAATGAGAGCGGTAGATCGGTAAGAGACATCATAGATCGCACCATATCCAATAGAGTGCGATTACGACGTTCGGACACACCGTTTCGCTGAGGTGTTCCAGGCGGCGTGAGTTGTGAAACGATTCCACATTTCCTTAAGTGCGTACCAAATTCGTGACTTAAATATTCTCCACCACGATCAGATCGTAAGAACTTTATTTCCTGTCACGTTGATTCTCAACCTCACTCTGAAATTCCTTGAACTTTTCAAAGGTTTCAAACTTGTGTTTCATTAGGTAGACATACCCATATCTACTTAAGTCATCAGTGAGAGTGAGAACATAACGATATCCTCCGCGAGCCTCAACACTCATTGGACCGCACACATCGGTATGTATGATTTCCAATAAGTTGGTTGCTCGCTCCATTGTTCCGGAGAACGGAGTCTTGGTCATCTTACCCATGAGGCATGGTTCGCACGTGTCAAATGATTCGTAATCAAGAGACTCCTAAAGTCCATCTGCATGGAGCTTCTTCATGCGCTTGACACCAATGTGACCAAGGCGGCAGTGCCACAAGTATGTGGGACTATTGTTATCAACTTTACATCTTTTGGTATTCACACTATGAATATGTGTAACATCACGTTCAAGATTCATTAAGAATAAACCATTGACCAGCGGGGCATGACCATAAAACATATCTCTCATATAAATAGAACAACCATTATTCTCGGATTTAAATGAGTAGCCATCTCGCATTAAACGAGATCCAGATACAATGTTCATGCTCAAAGCTGGCACTAAATAACAATTATTGAGGTTTAAAACTAATCCCGTAGGTAAATGTAGAGGCAGCGTGCCGACGGCGATCACATCGATCTTGGAACCATTCCCGACGCGCATCGTCACCTCGTCCTTCGCCAGTCTCCGTTTATTCCGCAGCTCCTGTTTTGAGTTAAAAATATGAGCAACCGCACCGGTATCAAATACCCAGGAGCTACTACGAGTACTGGTAAGGTACACATCAATTACATGTATATCACATATACCTTTGGTGTTGCCGGCCTTCTTGTCCGCTAAGTATTTGGGGCAGTTCCGCTTCCAGTGACCACTTCCCTGGCAATAAAAGCACTCAATCTCAGGCTTGGGTCCATTCTTTGACTTCTTCCCGGCAACTGGCTTACCGGGCGCGGCAACTCCCTTACCGTCCTTCTTGAAGTTCTTCTTGCCCTTGCCTTTCTTGAACTTAGTGGTTTTATTCACCATCAACACTTGATGTTCCTTTTTGATCTCCACCTCCGCTGATTTGAGCATTGAATATACCTCAGGAATGGTCTTTTCCATCCCCTGCATATTGAAGTTCATCACAAAGCTCTTGTAGCTCGGTGGAAGCGACTAAAGGATTCTGTCAATGACCGCGTCATCCGGGAGATTAACTCCCAGCTGAGACAAGCGGTTGTGTAACCCAGACATTCTGAGTATGTGCTCACTAACAGAACTATTTTCCTCCATTTTACAGCTGAAGAACTTGTCGGAGACTTCATATCTCTCGACCCGGGCATGAGCTTGGAAAACCATTTTCAGCTCTTCGAACATCTCATATGCTCCATGTTTCTCAAAACGCTTTTGGAGCCCCGGTTCTAAGCTATAAAGCATGCCGCACTGAACGAGGGAGTAATCATCATCACGTGATTGCCAATCGTTCATAACGTCTTGGTTCTCTGGGATGGGTGCTTCACCTAGCGGTGCTTCTAGGACATAATCTTTCTTGGCAGCTATGAGGATGATCCTCAGGTTCCGGACCCAGTCCGTATAGTTGCTGCCATCATCTTTCAGCTTGGTTTTCTCTAGGAATGCGTTGAAGTTGAGGACAACGTGGGCATTTGATTGCGTGTTCCGAGGCCATGTCTGTACATGCTAGGCTCGTCAAGTCATGTCTGCCATCATCTTTCAGCTTGGTCTTCTATACGACTCATGCTCGACCTTTCGGTCTTCCGTGTTCCGAGGCCATGTCTGTACATGCTAGGCTCGTCAAGTCAACCTAAGTGTATTGCGTGTGTTCCGAGGCCATGTCTATACATGCTAGGCTCGTCAACACCCGTTGTATGCGAACGTTAGAATCTATCACACCCGATCATCACGTGGTGCTTCGAAACAACGAACCTTCGTAACGGTGCACAGTTAGGAGGAACACTTTCTTGAAATTATTATAAGGGATCATCTTACTTACTACCGTCGTTCTAAGCAAATAAGATGCAAAACATGATAAACATCACATGCAATCAAATAGTGACATGATATGGCCAATATCATTTTGCTCCTTTGATCTCCATCTTCGGGGCGCCATGATCATCTTCGTCACCGGCATGACACCATGATCTCCATCATTGTGTCTTCATGAAGTTGTCAAGCCAACGATTACTTCTACTTCTATGGCTAACGCGTTTAGCAATAAAGTAAAGTAATTTACATGGCATTATTCAATGACACGCAGGTCATACAAAAAATAAAGACAACTCCTATGGCACCTGCCGGTTGTCATACTCATCGACATGCAAGTCGTGATTCCTATTACAAGAATGTGATCAATCTCATACATCACATATATCTCATTCATCACATCCTTTTTGGCCATATCACATCATAAGGCACATGCTGCAAAAACAAGTTAGACGTCCTCTAATTGTTGTTGCAAGTTTTTACGTGGCTTCTATAGGTTTCTAGCAAGAACGTTTCTTACCTACGTAAAACCACAACGTGATATGCCAATTTCTATTTACCCTTCATAAGGACCCTTTTCATCGAATCCGTTCCGACTAAAGTGGGAGAGACAGACACCCGCTAGCCACCTTATGCAACTAGTGCATGTCAGTCGGTGGAACCTGTCTCACGTAAGCGTACGTGTAAGGTCGGTCCGGGCCGCTTCATCCCACAATACCGCCGAAACAAGATAAGACTAGTAGTGGCAAGAAAAATTGACAACATCTATGCCCACAACTGCTTTGTGTTCTACTCGTGCATAGTAACTACGCATAGGCCTGGCTCATGATGCCACTGTTGGGGATTGTTGCAGAATTTTAAAATTTTCTACGCATCACCAAGATCCATCTATGGAGTATACTAGCAACGAGGGGAAAGGAGTGCATCTACATACCCTTGTAGATCGCGAGCGGAAGCGTTCAAGTGAACGGGGTTGATGGAGTCGTACTCGTCGTGATCCAAATCACCGATGACCGAGCGCCGAACGGACGGCACCTCCACGTTCAACACACGTACGGAGCAGCGACGTCTCCTCCTTCTTGATCTAGCAAGGGGGAAGGAGAGGTTGATGGAGATCCAGCAGCATGACGGCGTGGTGGTGGAAGTAGCGGGATCTCGGCAGGGCTTCGCCAAGCACAAACGGGAGAGAGAGGTGTCACGGGAGGGAGAGGGAGGCGCCAGGTGCTAGGGTACTGCTGCCCTCCCTCCCCCCACTATTTATAGGGGTCCTGGGGGGGCGCCGGCCCCCTGGAGATCCCATCTGAGGGGGGCGGCGGCCAAGGGGGGGTGGCTTGCCCCCCAAGCCAAGTGGGGCGCCCCCCCACCCCTAGGGTTTCCAACCCTAGGCGCATGGGGGGAGGCCCAAGGGGGGCGGCCCAGCCCACTAGGGGCTGGTTCCCTTCCCACTTCAGCCCATGGGGCCCTCCGGGACAGGTGGGCCCACCCGGTGGACCCCCGGGACCCTTCTGGTGGTCCCGGTACAATACCGATAACCCCCGAAACTTTCCCGGTGGCCGAAACTGGACTTCCTATATATAATTCTTCACCTCCGGACCATTCCAGAACTCCTCGTGACGTCCGGGATCTCATCCGGGACTCCGAACAACTTTTGGGTTTCCGCATACTAATATCTCTACAACCCTAGCGTCACCGAACCTTAAGTGTGTAGATCCTACGGGTTCGGGAGACATGCAGACATGACCGAGACGCCTCTCCAGTCAATAACCAACAGCGGGATCTGGATACCCATGTTGGCTCCCACATGTTCCACGATGATCTCATCGGATGAACCACGATGTCGAGGATTCAATCAATCCCGTATACAATTCCCTTTGTCAATCGGTACGTTACTTGCCCGAGATTCGATCGTCGGTATCCCAATACCTTGTTCAATCTCGTTACCGGCAAGTCACTTTACTCGTACCGTAATGCATGATCCCGTGGATAACTCCTTAGTCACATTGAGCTCATTATGATGATGCATTACCGAGTGGGCCCAGAGATACCTCTCCGTCATACGGAGTGACAAATCCCAGTCTCGATCCGTGCCAACCCAACAGACACTTTTGGAGATACCCGTAGTGCACCTTTATAGTCACCCAGTTATGTTGTGACGTTTGGTACACCCAAAGCACTCCTACGGTATCCGGGAGTTGCACGATCTCATGGTCTAAGGAAATGATACTTGACATTGGAAAAGCTCTAGTAAACGAACTACACGATCTTTTGTGCTATGCTTAGGATTGGGTCTTGTCCATCACATCATTCTCCTAATGATGTGATCCCATTATCAATGACATCCAATGTCCATAGTCAGGAAACCATGACTATCTGTTGATCAACGAGCTAGTCAACTAGAGGCTTACTAGGGACACGTTGTGGTCTATGTATTCACACATGTATTACGATTTCCGGATAACACAATTATAGCATGAACAATAGACAATTATCATGAACAAGGAAATATAATAATAACCATTTATTATTGCCTCTAGGGCATATTTCCAACACAATAATCAACTAGCATAGGAAGGCCAAACAAGCATAACTTCAAAACTTTAAGCACATAGAGAGGAAACTTGATATTATTGCAATTCCTACAAGCATATATTCCTCCCTCATAATAATTTTCAGTAGCATCATGAATGAATTCAAGAATATAACTATCACATAAAGGATTCTTTTCATGATCTACTTTCATAGAAATTTTACTACTCTCCACATAAGCAAATTTATTCTCATCAATAGTAGTGGGAGCAAACTCAACAAAATAACTATCATGTGATTGAAAATTAAGATCGACATGACAAGTTTAATGGTTATCATTATTCTTTATAGCATACGTGTCATCACAATAATCATCATAGATAGGAGGCATGCTTTCATCATAGTAAATTTGCTCATCAAAGTTTGGGGGACAAAAAATATCATCTCATCAAACATAGCTTCCCCAAGCTGGTGGCTTTGCATATCATTACCATCATGGGTATTCAAAGAATTCATACTAACAACATTGCAATCATGCTCATCATTCACATATTTTATGCCAAGCATTCTAATGCATTCTTCTTCTAACACTTTGGCACAATTTTCCTTTCCATCATACTCACGAAAGATATTAAAAAGATGAAGCATATGAGTCAAACTCAATTCCATTTTTTTGTAGTTTTCTTTTATAAAATAAACTAGTGATAAAACAGGAAACTAAAGGATTCGATTGCAAGATCTAAAGATATACCTTCAAGCACTCACCTCCCCGGCAACGGCGGCAGAAAAGAGCTTAGTTGACGGGGTGTGAGTGCCGCTTACCTAGCCTCCCCGGCAACGGCGCCAGAAAAGAGCTTGATGTCTACTACACAACCTTCTTCTTGTAGACGTTGTTGGGCCTCCAAGTGCATAGGTTTGTAGGACAGTAGCAAATTTCCCTCAAGTGGATGACCTAAGGTTTATCAATCCGTGGGAGGCGTAGGATGAAGATGGTCTCTCTCAAACAACCCTGCAACCAAATAACAAAGAGTCTCTTGTGTCCCCAACACACCCAATACAATGGTAAATTGTATAGGTGCACTAGTTCGGCGAAGAGATGGTGATACAAGTGCAATATGGATGGTAGATATAGGTTTTTGTAATCTGAAAATATAAAAACAGCAAGGTAACTAATGATAAAAGTGAGCACAAACGGTATTGCAATGCTAGGAAACAAGGCCCAGGGTTCATACTTTCACTAGTGCAAGTTCTCTCAACAATAATAACATAATTGGATCATATAACTATCCCTCAACATGCAACAAAGAGTCACTCCAAAGTCACTAATAGCGGAGAACAAACAAAGAGATTCTGGCAGGGTACGAAACCACCTCAAAGTTATTCTTTCCGATCAATCCATTGGGCTATTCCTATAAGTGTCACAAACAGCCCTAGAGTTCAAAGTAAAATAACACCTTAAGACACACATCAACCAAAACCCTAATGTCACCTAGATACTCCAATGTCACCTCAAGTATCCGTGGGTATGATTATACGATATGCATCACACAATCTCAAATTCATCTATTCAACCAACACATAGAACCTCAAAGAGTGCCCCAAAGTTTCTACCGGAGAGTCAAGACGAAAACGTGTGCCAACCCCTATGCATAGGTTCATGGGCGGAACCCGCAAGTTGATCACCAAAACATACATCAAGTGGATCACATGAATACCCCATTGTCACCACGGGTATCCCACGCAAGACATACATCAAGTGTTCTCAAATCCTTAAAGACTCAATCCGATAAGATAACTTCAAAGGGAAAACTCAATCCATTACAAGAGAGTAGAGGGGGAGAAACATCATAAGATCCAACTATAATAGCAAAGCTCGCGATACATCAAGATCGTATCACCTCAAGAACATGAGAGAGAGAGATCAAACACATAGCTACTGGTACATACCCTCAGCCCCGAGGGTGAACTACTCCCTCCTCGTCATGGAGAGCGCCGGGATGATGAAGATGGCCACCGGTGAGGGTTCCCCCCTCCGGCAGGGTGCCGGAATAGGGTCCCGATTGGGTTTTGGTGGCTACAGAGGCTTGCGGCGACGGAACTCCCGATCTATTCTGTTCCCCGAAGGTTTTAGGGTATATGGGAATGTATAGGCGAAAGAAGTCCGTAAGGGGAGCCACGAGGGGCCCACGAGGGTGGAGGGCGCGCCCAGGGGGGTGGGCACGCCCCCTGCCTCGTGCTCTCCTCGTTGATCCCGTGATGTGCACTCCAAGTCTCCTGTATTGCTTTCTTTCCAAAAATAACTTTTCCGAAGGTTTCATTCCGTTTGGACTCCGTTTGATATTCCTTTTCTGTGAAACACTGAAAGAAGGGAAAAAACAGAAACTGGCACTGGGCTCTGGGTTAATAGGTTAGTCCCAAAAGTAATATAAAAGTGCATAGTAAAGCCCATTAAACATCCAAGATGGATAATATAATAGCATGAATACTTCATAAATTATTGGAGACGTATCAAACATCTTGGCCCTTTCCGATGCGTGCCACTTATGGTCCATCTATACTACTATTATTGCTGAATGCACATTCAACCTGATTGGCATATTTGTAGGTCTGGCACAGCAATCAAAATGAAATGTCTCCGAGTCTTATCAATTAATACAGACTTGTGCTCAAATAAAATTACAAACCAAAAAACAAAAAACAATTATTACATGATCTCTAAAACAAATGGTTTGATCCATTACATGAACAAATAACACAAAGGTTATTCAACGATGGAAAGAACATTTCACCTATGATTTACCAAGTGGGAATTTAATTTCCTTTTTTCCTTCAGGACCTTAACAATGCGGTCAGTCTCAGCTTGCTTCGTTTTGAAATCCATCAAATATTTAATGGTTGTCTTGAGTACTGCTTGTGATTGTGCTGTTTGCTTCCTCAACATGTCAACTTCATCTCTAAGTGCAGAAGCAGAATCTCTTTCTACCACTAGTTTAGCCTCTAGAGCATCAGCAGTTGGCAATTCATGATGCACGATTGGGCCGGTGCCACTGCTGTGGGATGATACAACGTCCATGGGGACCTCGCTCTTTGATCTTGGGCTAACCTGTTTTGCCATTAAAGTTCCAATTGGATTCCGAAAAGTTGAAGTTAGCAAAACATCTCAACTGGGAGTTATAACAGCAAACCAGTTAAACAAACAAGGAAATAAAGAGTTTCAATTGGATGCTGAAAAGTAGTTATTAACATCATTGTAACCGGTTGTTGCAGCATCAAAGTAGTTAAACAAACAAGTTTTGCAAGAGGTACCTGTTGTGGCATTGGAGTTTCTCTTGGATCCTGAAAAGTTGAGTATAAACAAACAAGTTTTGCAAAAGGTACCTATTGTGGAATTGGAGTTTCTCTTGGATCCTGAAAAATTGAGTAGCCAGTAACATGATTAGAGCAACCGGTTGCAGCAGCAAAGCAGTTAAACAAACAAGTTTTGCAAAAGGAACCTGTTGTGGCATTGGAGTTTCTCTTGGATCCTGAAAAGTTGAGTAGTCAGTAACTTGATTAGAGCAACAAGTTACAGCAGCAAACCTGTTACATGAATATATTTTTGAAAATGTACCTGCTGTGCAATTGGACTTCCAATTGGATCCTGAAAACTTGAAGTTGGTAAGATGATTACAGCAACAAGTTACAACAGCAAACCAGGTAAACGAGGAAGTTTCTGAAAACATATCTGTTGTGCCAACGGAGTTTCAGTTGGATCCTGCAAACTTGAATGTTAGCAATCAATAAATAAAGTTTTGCAAGAGCCATAAGAAACTAACATCAAACTAGTAAAACTAACCGGTTTTGGCAATGCTTTTAATTACATATGAACTAGTAAAACTAACAAGTTCTTGGCAACGTATTAAAGTAACAAGTCGGTACCGTTTACCAGCAACACAGACATCTGTAAATTTCTTTGATGTAAGCAAAATGATTCCAACACATATATAAGTTAAAAAGACGGTGTCCCTCATATAAACCTGATAGTTGTCTATCTATGAACATGCAAACATTACTAGTGCTACAAGTGATAACAGCAAACCATTTAAACAAATAGGGTATCAGAACGTAAATTACACGTGAATTCTGCTGCACCCTAGAAGTACATATGACCAGCTATCTACGTGCTTAAGTAGCTATTTAAGTTCAGGCAAACAGGTAATTCTTAACAGTAAGTATCAGACACATAGATAGGCGCAGTCTATAATAGGATTAACAGGCTATGGCATTATGTAATCAGTAGAAAACTAAATTAAGCCAAGCAACGTAATTGAACAAATTTGTAATAAGTGGCTAACTAAAATTCCGAGAAGCAGGTAACTAAACTTACGCTAGCTCTTTGTACAGGCACACTGCAACTTCTTTTTCGCTTACAAGGTTCTACGAAGGAGTCCATGGCATCAATTGCTTGGATACACAGTCCCAATACTTCTTTCTTTCCACACTGCATTGGTAATTTGAATGGTTAATCTGGTAAGATGGTGCGTCCTTGATATGTTATATTAGGATGTGTAGTCAGACTAGTTGTAGCCACACACATCACACTGGCTTTTACTGTATATTTCATGCGATTACATTTGGCATATCAAGATCTAAGCAATCAACAATAGGATGAAAAGACTGGCATCCTTCACATTATTGGCGAACTCAGTTCATATAAACAAGCAATTCAACCATTCTGTGGGTATATCAAAAGCGCCACTGGAATATTTTTCACTACCCCAATCATACACGCAAAAAGGGGCGACGCCACCTTAGGGGCTGGTATGGGCGGCCACCTCGGGTGGCTGGAAAGTGTGCACCTAGTTTGAGTCGTCTAGGTTGGCCAAGGCTAGTTATGTTCATCCCAACACACAAGCAAGCAATGTAAAAATATATGAAGAAAAGCGTTTCAATTTGGATGGGCCAATAACGTAAGTCCAAGGCAAGCCCTATAGCAGGCTCGCGGCCCAAATGAGCGCCTCCCATATCGATCGACAGCAGGAAAAATCCCAATTCGTTCCCTCCAGCCTCCAGTCTGGTTCGCTCCTAACCTAGCCGCCGCTGGACAGACAAACACAACACTTCCTCACGCCCTCGTTGGAGGGCAGTCGCCAGGCTTCAAGCGAATGGAAGGACAAGAAGATGAAGATCCAGCCCTGGGTGTAGCCTGCGTGGGAGGCAGCGGCGGCATCACGGGCATGGCATCGAGCTTGCGCAAACGGACAGTCGCAGCTTGCAAGAGCAGCATGCGCCACGAGCAGGTACATCACATCCCTAATTATATCTAATTCAACTATTCAATTTCTGGCCAATAGTTAAACCTGACGGTGTTGTGAAACTGCTTGTATGTAGGGAGTCTATGAGAAAATGAAACCAATTTCTTCTTATTTATAACTCCCCCAATCAATACTGAACTGACTGAATCTGATGTATCTAATCAAGTTTTCGGTGCAAACATACAAGCTCATGTTATTCTTGAGCCGGAAGTGTCTAATGAACAGACTGCTAATGAAGGATTTGATGCAAACATTTTACATGCTCCTGGTGATGAACATATAGTGTCTAATGAGGGATCTAATGCAAGCATTTTGCAAGCTCCCATTGAAGGATTTAGTGTCTAATGATGATCTACTATGTTGAGAGAGACATAGAGATTTGCAGGCATTGATGACAAGCAAATTATAGTACATTTTCATGGCTTCAGGAAACGTCGAGGCCATCTACCAGAAAGTCCCCGTATCATGACAACGTAGCATAAATAATTTTCTAATATGTTGTTTGAAACTATTGGCATACTTATGCATGATAGATATATTGATATGCAGTTTGCGCGCTGGTTATAGGTGCAATTACACTTCAATATTTTCAGCGAGAGAACGAATAATTCAAGCAGGTACAGACCATGTTAGTAGTCCTTGTACACCATGTTGCATTTTGTGTTTTATGGTGCTTGCATCATTTGGTGTTTTATAATCTTAACTACTTTGGATCATTAGCTGGTTTTCAAAGTGCATGTAGCTTCACATTTCTCAAGTTATGTTGATTTCCGGAGTGCAAGTGCCTTCGTATTTTTAAGTTAAATGTTCGCCCCTGGTAACTTGAATTCGTGGATCCGCCACTGCACACAAATCATACACGCGGGCCAGTACAAATTAAATAAAATGCAGGGACTTACGCTAGCTCGTTGTATAGGCTCGCTGCAGCTCTGCTTGCGCTTGGGATGTTCCATGTACAAGTCCATGTTACCACTTGCTTGGATGTGCATGCCTTGTGCTCCTTGCATCCCCCTCTGCATTTTTGACACGGCGAATGGTTGATCAAATAAGAGGAATCGACCTTGCTGTTGTACCGGAGGACAGATACTTACAAGGTTATACGGGTGTGCAGGATGTGTACCAGATCCCGTAGCACCGTCATGCTTCACTAAAAAATGGTTTTGTTTGTTTTAGATGATACCTCCAGAAGAAACAAGAGTTAAAGGCAGAGTTGCATAGGCGTGTAAGCTAAGAGAGCAGTGACAGGATATCCAAACATCGTCGGCACAGTGCACAAGGGAGTGATGTGTGGATACCTAGTTCGGGCTGGCGTTTGGGCATGCTCGCCTAGCTAGAGTGCGGGTCACTTCAGAGCCGTTGAGGGTGATGCGCTGGCGTTGGCTGGTTGCGCATGGATGTAGATCTTGAGTGGCAGCGGAGCGCTACGATGCGGTGGACGAGACCGTTGGTGAAGCCCCAACAGCCTCGGGGGTAGAGGTGCGACGATGTGCTTGGTGAAGTAGCCCCGGTGAGGTGGGAGACGGCATCGGTGAAGCGCACCTGATGCGGTGGAAGTCGGTGTCTGTGAGGCACGTCGGTTGCGGCGGCCGACATTGTCGGTGGACCACCCGGTGCGGTGGACGAGGGCGTAGATGAGGTAGCTCCGGTGCGGTGGTGAAGCGCGATCGTCATCTTCATCGTCGTCGTCCGACACAGAGGTGGGGAAAGAGACAAGACGAGGGGCGATTCGAACTTTGCTTGGGTTGGCGGCGAATTAGGGATTTGAGCAATCTGGGCGTGGAAGGGGACGGTGGAGAAGGGAAATTTTGCAGGGCTGGAATTGGGGCCGCCAGATATTTCAATCCG